>NW_016157245.1:59596-254748 GCF_001687245.7 Rhagoletis zephyria
GAATAAAAATTTATTCGTTATTTGATATTACTTGAAAGATGAATAAAAATTTATTCATCATTCGCAAGTGCTTGAATGAAGAATAAAAATTTATTCGTCATTCAAAATTGTTGGAATGATGAATGAAAGCTTATTCTTATTTTTTTTTTATTCAATTATTCATTTTCCTGATTACGCCCATCCCTGATACGAGCATATACGCGTATGACCATGTACGTAGCGTATGAGTAACATTCTTTCCTACTCATACAAATTTCGTCTAAAAATGCATTATGCATTTCCCTCCGATCACTCACAACTTTCTTATTTTTCTATCGATTTTCTTCTTCAGTAGCAAGTTATTTTGAAAAAGAACAGCTTTTTATACCAGAGATCGAAAATAACCGTCATCAAGTGTCTTACATGGTGTTTACCGTGGCATATCACTCTGTGCGATCTTTTTATGTTTTCCGTTGAGGGTTATTTCTCTTGGGCAAAGACACTTTGGCAGCGACTTTTATTTTTAAGTGTCTTAATTTGTGGGTTATTGTAAGACTGAAAAATATAAGTGGGCGTACATAAGTGGACATATACGTACACATACATGTGCGAACATTTATGACAAGGAAGAGAGCGTGCATATTCATAATATGATACACCGAAATTAAGTTATTTTATTTTATTTATAAAGAAAAGGATAAAGGCAAAGGTAAAAATAAAAACAAAAACAAAGAAGCGTAAAGATAAATGCATAAATTAAGATCAAGGTAAATTTAAAATTTTTACTTATATAAGGGCAAAGGTGAAGGGGAATATGTAGATGTGGAAAATGATAAACATAAAGATGACAAAGATAAATATTAAGAAAAGGATGAGGATGAGTAAAGATAAAGATAAAGGAAGAAAGATTTCGGTATTTTCGGTATTCTCGGGGACTTATCGATATAATAATCGATATTTGCATCGATTTTGTTATCGATATTTTTGTCAAGTTTGTTATCGATTTTCACATCGATATTTTAATCGATAATGTTATCGACTTTGTTATCGTTATTTTTATCGAGTTTGTTATCGTTTGGGTATCGATTTCATTATCGATATTTTAATCGATATTTTTATCGATAGTTTTGTCGATTTTTGTCGATAGTTTTATCGATTTTTTATCTATATTTTTATGGATTTGGGTATCGATTTTGTTATCGATTAGCAAATTTGATATGCTTCTACGCACATCTGCGGTAACCTGCGTGCACGTTCGTGGGTAACCGCTCTCTAACACAAATTTTTCCCCTTACAGCGATAAGTGTCTGTGGCCAACAGCAACGGAAAACGATATGCAAATAACCCTTTACCACTGAGAGGAGCACACATCTATAAAAAATAAACCACCTGTTCTATTTTGTGGGTTATTTTTTCTCTTAAATAGTGACGGTTATTTTGGGACATTTTCGAAGTGGAGGGAAATATTTTGGGCCTCTGTTTAATTCAAATGAAAATGAATCTTCTTTTTTTTTGCCTGTTAGAATTTAATCTTTTTTCATAAAAACGAACATATCTTGAGAAAATGGCCTGATCCAAAAACACAGAATACAGATTCGGAATCTACGAATCAAAGTTATGTTTACGTGTTCAGGCGTTTTTTTTTTGTCATTTAAAACTTGAGATTTCCCCCAAACAGTGTTATCACTCATACGCCCGGTAGACCCATTAATTTGAGATTTGGCAAGGCAGAAGACAACGAGTATGAATGCATGAGTTTAAGGTAAACGAACCCTTAAAGAATGTTTGTACAAGCAATTTGCACACTCAGCAAAAACCCACATACATACATAATCTCACATGTGTTCCTATGTAAATACATACTGATGTTAAAAGTAATTTATTCACCAGAAGTCGTAAGAAAATTAACATAAACATAATGTTGCGTGTTGTTAGGTACACAAAAAGCACATAAATTAACATCCACCGCCATAAAAACGAATTTATATGCATATTAGTAGTACATCAAAGTGTGCATGCATGCTTGCTCGAATTCAAATATGTTCATATCTACAAATGCTCAAATTTTTGTGCGAGCGCAAGCACAACTGTTGAGATAGTAGGTGTTAAAAATTAAAATGTTTATTTTAAAACCTAACAACATGAACGCTCTCATGCACAATGCCAACTGGTTGCTGCGCTGTGAATTTTGCTGGTGATTGCGATAAAAAGTCATATGAAAAATTCTGACTGACATTAAAATCGTATTAACATACGGAAAAGTGCCGGAAATGGTAATAAGAAGTGTTTAATTTGGCGTGTAAATAAGAAGTTATTTAAGTGCAGAAACATGGTTCGCTTGTGCACTCGGATGAAGAATAAAGATGTGATAATCGCACATACATATACATTTATTCATACGTATATGTTTGTGCATTCGAGAATACGTACACTGAGAAAAAAGTTTAGTAAAGCAAACTAAATATGTTTCTCTCAACATATGATTTGGTTATAGCCACAGTATTTAGTCATCATATTATGTGTTGAGAGAATTGAATTTATATGACAGCATAAAAAAAGTCAAATCAACATTTTATTTCAAGCAATGTATTTTTGATATTTATTTCCGTGAAGAGATAACTCATGGCTATGCTCTGAATAAAATTCTTAGTATAAAATTTTTTGAGTTTAGTGGCTTCCGGGCGGCATATCATTTATTTTATGGGAAATTTCTCTCTTATTCTTTTTATAAAGGATAAATTACCTTTACAAAACACGATCACATTGAGGACAACAAATGTTTCGATTAAAGCCCAGTTAGACGGCACTATGCGAAGTCGCAAAAATGATAATTCTGCGTCCGGTTCTTGTAGCTCACGACTTCTAGTGCTTACACGAATTAGTAACTGAACACCTATTTAAAAGCAAGCTAATTTTAGAAAGTCACACCCGCCCGTAACGGGTTGTGCGGTGGACTTGGGATCCAGCCTCCGCTGAGAACCCCTTTTTCTGACGACCATGGCAGACATATAAAAGACTAAGAGTGAGACCCCGTCGCGGAATACTGTCGTTCACCTTATGCCGATTTCGTTTCTACCGAAAAATGCAACCTTCTTTTTGCCCTCTACGCAAAAACGCTAAAAGAGGGCGATGAGAAGACAACATTTTTTGTACAATTTGCTACAATCCGAATAAAAGGGAGAGTTTTCGAGATCTGCCGACGTCACGGTAGCAAAATCGCCAGAATGTCTGATAACGAACCGAAACTGATCAACTTCGCTAAGGCCCGAAAATGGTAGTTTGGAGTGATAAGTTTCAAAAAAGCTCCCTCAAGCCACGTGGCTGTCTCCGACATTTTGTGACAAGCGAAAATCACGCTTCCAATGTTTTAAACGTACGCACATTCCGAAGGTCAAACATCGACTCGGATCATTTTATCTTGTTGCAGAAAGGTTACGCGCAACCCCGGGTGCTGCGTCTTCTTTTTCATCTTTCGTCGACCGATTTACTGTCTATAAAGGCTACTCCTAAATCTGCATAATTACCCATACTAATTGCTGTTATGCCTCTAATATATTAAAAACAATTATGTGGCCACCCGGATACCCCGGTTATGTGTTTACGTGGTATTTTTTGGTTATGTGTTCTACGATTAAAGACCATTTTTATGTCCAGCGTTATTATCGCTAAGTACTGTGTTTTGCCTGCAAATTTAATTGCGTCATGGAAGACCGGGATTTTTTGAAGCCAAACTGGTAGGCCGATAGAAAACCTTTATCCTTTGCGATCGTCGCGAGCCTGCTGCAGATGATTTTCTCAAGAATAATCCCCAGTGTGTCGGACGTTAAGACGAGAGCTCTCCCGGCGTTCTATTTTCCTTGGGTAACAAGAAAGGTATAGGTATTTCCGATGTTTATGATTGAAATATCCAGTTGTGCGAAAGTTTAAAGCATAACCTCGCTCCTTTTGTTTGTATAACTGCTACGCCATTACGTTGCCCAGGCACTAAGATCCGCCGCAATAATTATAGGGAATTTTCCGTTGGCTTCTAAGGCATCGCATCATTCTTTTGTAAGGCTGGGTCTTGCGTAAAGATGTTAATTCCGTTGGCATGTGATCGAACGAAACCTTCTCCCACTCCATGGGATTTAGGCAGTTTGCCGCACAGCTAAATAGCTGCCCACCTTTGGCTGTCGAATTTATGCGGTTCTCTTACCGTTAGTGGGAAGAAAAAATTCACTTTTGTGCTCTGTCTTAGCTCCACGTCTCTTAATATGTCTTCCACCTTGTAAATGTGCCTTGGGCTATGAAATACATATGGGTGTTTCCAGTTTTATATCTAACGTATTTACGGGCCGATTTGTCTGCTTTTTAAAGTATATACTGGCTATGTAAGTATAATCATGTTTGCATAAAATGGTCTTCCTAGGTGGTGCCAAGGTCGAGAAACCGTATTTATGGTCCGATTTGGTTCGAATTTGGCGTATGTGGTTGAAACATAAAAAATCATAGATTTTTAATAAATTGACCCTGAATTGGCGCTGAAGTCAAAACATAAAGTATATTTTACATAAAATACTAGTTTTATTTGCGTTAAAAATTCATTTAAAAGCAATATTAACAAAAATATAACGATGGAAATTTATGTCACGTGACGCCACGTCACGTCACGTTTCACACTTGGCGTTGTAAAATAGAATTGAAACAATTTTCATTAATTCAAAAAACTCTAAAAACAACTAGAATTGCTCCAAATCATATTAAAATATGTTTCATGAAAATAGCCATCCACAATTCGTAGAGTTTTGCGATTTTGTAAGAAAAGAAAAAATCAACTTCCATTTTTTGTCACGTAACGACACTCTCTTTAAATGCTTATATTTCAGGACCAAGCAGTTCGATTGATTTCATTTTTCGGTTAAATATAGAGCTAATTATGTGCTATACAATGGCCCAAAAAAGTTAAAGAAAACAAATGGTATTCCTTTTTTGTATCACATTGAAATCGTACGACTGTCACGTGCGCCACCATGGGAATGCCCATATACATATTTAATCGTTCTTAATTAAAATCACAGCATAGAGGTAACCAGTACATTAGTGAAATATATTTGATATGCTTTCATTAATTGCCGAACGTAATAATTTATAAAATACCGCCCAGCTCAGTTTTACCCTAAACATGCCAATTACGAATAACAGGAAGAGAGTGAAAAGCATAAGTCAAAAGCTAAAAGAGCGTGCGTCACGCACCTCTTAGCACATTTATCAATCTAACTTAATAACTCAATTCTACATAAACGGGCGTCCTACAGGCATATTTCAGTTTTTCTCTCCACCAAATTCTAACCCAAACCTCATATTTTATTTAAGTTGACCGCTTCGTTAAATTTCTACCGACATTTATTTCAACACTCTTCCATTATTTGTTCGCCCTTTTCTCACTTCATATTTCTTCTTCTTCTTCTTCTTCTTTTAGGGCTTACTTCGTACGTTACACAGGATAACTTTAATAATGAACAACACCGAAATATAAATCAAAATTTAATTATGTCACCTGCGTCGGCTGGAATTTCCGGCCCCATCGTGACAAATAATTTTAATGGAGCAACAGCGGCACAGCCGCCTCCATTGCCGGCCACCGGCCATGGCACTTTTTATGGCAGCTATAGTGCCGCCTTCACAGCCCCATCAGATATGCCTTATCCGCCCTCTTCAATTTCGGCGTCATCATCGTTTCATCATCAACATCAACTACAGCAACAACAATCACAACAGTTGAATTTACAACAGCCATACCATCAAACAAGTGGGAGTAGCATAACAAGTTTTGATTCAGCAAATGTAATTGATGAACGACACCAACAACGCCACTCACATCAGCATCAGCAGCAACAACAGCAACAACAGCTGCAGTTGCAGCACATAGCACGCCCAATACATAGAGTGGTGGGCGTAGGTGGAGGTGGCGAGCACAACAGCCTTGGCGAAGTGGCGCAAGGCAGCTCAGCCGAGAGTGCCAATGTTGGCTTAGATGAAATCTACGCGGCGCCCATGTACTTCGGCACAGAGAACTCAACCGTTGTGACGACGCAAATCGGTGCGACCGCGCACATACCCTGCTCCGTGCATAACATTGGCGATGGCGTGGTGAGTACTTAGATGATATACTATGTATGTACGTACATATATTTTTTGAGTGCTCTTTTATTTGTTTGTTGGAAAATTTATGTTGCTGCGAAGGGGCGCAGTTAAGCGACAAGAGGAATTAAGACATTCCGGAGACTTATTGTGTGAAAATAGCTAAAGAACGTAGAGTGTGGGCAAACTGTGGACGGAAATTAATGAGTGCTCAGGGAATAAGCGAAAAAAAAATGTTAAATAGAGTGCTAAAAATAGAGCTTTGTTGAACTAAATATTTAGATGATGTTTATGGTGATCTTTATAAAGAGTAGCTCGTGAAAGGATGTCACAAAAGTGTTGGGAGACTCTGGGTGTTGTTACTCGTTTTTATAAAAGCAGCTTAATTGGGGAATTTAATAATGAAAGTAATTGTATATATGCTTTAAACGCTGCTGGGATAAAAGAATTGCTAAAATGTTTAGAATTTACTGAAACAAAAAAAAAAAAAATGTCAGTGCTGCCATACATATGAAAAAATGCCTCAAAAACACAAAACGGAAGCAATAAAAAAATGCAGATAATGATCGCGCGATATTTAATAAAAAAATTTAATTATTTATTGGTCGATTTTTGATTAAAAAGTTGCATAATTTATCGAAGTATCGATTTTATAATAAAAAGCGATGTTTTATTAAAAATGTTCATTATTTATGGAAGTATCGATTTTTAGAATATAAGGCGCCGCAGGGGAAAATTTTTAATAAAAAATCGCGCGATTTTTTATTAAAAATTTTCGATATATATGGAACTATATTAATACATGGTTAAATAAAATGGATGTAAGCACAGAAAAGACGCGAAAAAATGCAGTGCTAGCTTCTGCATGCGAACAAATAAGAAGAGAATAAAAGAAATACCGTTGGAATACGGTTGCCATACAATTATGACGATTTTACGCACAACTCCTTTTTGTGTTGGCCGCGTTTTAATAAAATCCTTTAATAGTTGCGTATTTACTTTTGAAACGTATGGCAGCACATATTTGCTCTTACTGTCGGCCATTGTTATTTCTGTTTGTTTGTGAAAAGTGGTAAAACGTGAACACAAATTTATAAACGCGTTTTACTTAATTAATTGGTGAATTATATGTAATAAAAGCATAAAATACGCATGTGAGCATTGAAAATATAATATGTAACACAAAATATAAGTGATAAGTGGCATATTTTAAAAAAATTAGGGGGTGATAGTGGACATTATTTAACAACGAAATGACGAAATTCCTTATACTTTCGCTGAAATTTCGATTGGTTCCATTTTGGAAAGCCCACCCAAAAAAAACTTTTGCAAGGAAAGAAAGTACAAATTTTTTGAAGATCCATAATATTTTCCAGAACTTATTCCCAGAATATACTCTCTCCTCAAATAAATGAAACATATTAAATATGTACTTTTGGAACTTCGTCGAGTTAAGAGGGAATTCCTGTTGTTTTCGAAAATGTCGTATAGCTTCCCGAATTTCATTATATGGAAAGTTATAAGATAAGCTTTGAGTTTAATTTATTGACTTTTATTAGGAGATTATGTTGCAGATTAAAAACTTTGGTACGGTGAACTTTCTCCATACCTACAAACCTTTTCAATATATGAGACGCAATCTCAGGAGTTGTTGTTCATAAGTTGTACAATGCTCGAAATATCTTTGATGGCTCAGTTATGATGAAAATAGTTTCTTAATTGATAGTCTAGGAGAATGTCAAAAGATCACTTTCAAATATGCAGCTACATCAAATTTTTAAAAATATATTTTTTTTATATAACTGCATATGTAAATATGCATTTAAATATTTACATAGTTATGAATATGTAACTGATTATGGAATCAAAACCAATTTACTTGCTTTACTAGTCACGCTAAAGTGATAGTCAATCAAGCACCAATCACACCGCAGAATTCATGTGTATGTATGTAACATACATTGGTATTCACATGTGTGAATATGTATTTTTATTAATTCACTCAAATAACTTCCTAACTAAAATGTGCATACACTACCGGCAAAAAGTATTGGCACAGCAAATTTTTCACAATATGTGCATATATTTTATTCTAATATTTTTCCGCCAATTTTTTTTTATAAAAATATAGTTCATTCTACAACAAAAAAATTAAAAATGTAATTCATAAACTTTGTGCAAAATTCCCAAAAATTCAGCAAATTTTCATGCAAACTTTCAACTTTTTTAGAATTTTTTGAGTATGCAATTTTGAAGCGCATTAAATTCTGGTAAAACAACTGCAAGTGCTGAGTTAAGCACAAATCGCATTGATTTTTGAGAATTTTTTTCGTTGAAGGCATTTTGCATTTTTTCCATATAAAATATTTTCGAAAATTTTTTTTTTTATAAAAGAGACTGCGTGAAAAAATTGCCAAAAATCAACGATAATTCCTAGCCTATTTTAAAATTTATACTTTATTATAATAAAATTGATAAGGCTCGAAATCTGCATACTCAAAAAATTCTAAAAAATCTGATTAAAAAGTTGAAAATTTGCATGAAAATTAGCTGAATTTTCGTGACTTTTGCACAAAGTTTAGAAACTATATTTTAATGTTTTTTGTTGTAGAATGAACCATATTTTTATAAAAAATTGGCCGAAAAACAATAGAAAAAAAATTTTTGCATATATTGTGAAAAATTTGCTTTGCCAATACTTTTTGCCGGCAGTGTATTTATATTACAACCTTTACAAATATGTGACTAGTTTGATATATGTTACAGCAATTTATAGGAAATACATATATGCTTACTTACCTACATACGCGCATGTGTATGCATACATATTTCATTACGACAAGGGTGTCACTAAGCCACAAACCAAGTGAAAGTGTATACATTTCCTACGCTGGCCGTTTTGCACAGGTGAGTGATTGCTGGTGTGATTGAGGCTTTGCCAAAGCTGTATAATAATGTTGCCATTTACGTATGTATTAATTATTCAAAGCCAATGTGTGTGTTGGCACTTAACACTATCCTTTTGTTAGTAATAAGGATATTACACCTTTGACATATTGATTGATGATACAAACTTTGTTGCTCATGTCTTGTATTAATTTATTTCATTCACTGATTGATGGCCGCCATATTGAAGAAGAGGACATTTCGCGCAGCCTACTAGACAACTACAAACAAACAGTCCTGAAAGTGAAATATTTTTGGCCTTTGTATGAAGCACTGTGAAAGAATTAATCAAAAGCTTTAGTCAAGTCAATAAAATGCACTGGGCTGTGAATAAAAATAATACAGATGTGGAGCATATGCTACGCTTCTCAACAGCGGATGGAAATAGTTACACAAAAGTTAATCGCCGTGTCTCTAGTTTTGGTCACTCTACGCTGCCGTATTAGCTTTGCGGGTACCCTAAATTTAGATGTGGCATCAAAGTGGCTTATTTTTTTTTGTATAACAAAAAATTGCTTAACAGAAATTGATTGGTTGCGTGTGTCGATTTGCTAGTTTCGAGTATTTCTGTGATTTCCATACACTGTGCAAATCTGAAATGAAGGCCTATTTTACACAGTTTGGCCGAGAGGAGCTTAAAAGTAGTGTGTGCACAATGATTGGAGGATATGGCGAGATTTACCTTCTTTGGGTTTTTCAGAGTGCTCTTCGATTTCGAATTGTGCCTCTTGCTGGTGCCTCCTCCCTATTTGCTCTTCGATGCCGGTTTTGAACAACTCATGTCACCACTTTCGGAGATTTGTTATTTTCGGCTCTGTTATTTCAGTTTTCAGTTATTCTTGTTGCGGCGCTACTAAGTCCCTTGTCCCGGGAATTCCGAGGTTAGTGTGTTTTGTACTCCGATGATGGCATTGACGGGGCGAGAGCTGATAAAATTGATGATTATCTGTCGATTAATATAATTTATGGCCTACCTATAGAACGTCGGGTTCCGTGGCTGCACGATTTAGGTTTTAAACTCATGGTGGCTCTTATTCCAGTAACTGACTGAACTGGAGTTGCTAGCCAAGCATAAAATTATGATACGAGAGTTTCGCGGCTTCGATAAGTAGGTACATACATATTTGGTGGCTTGGAGTAGATTTCATAGTGATGAGAATCCGTTTAGTAAGGAAGTGAGAAGTATCGGAAAGATAGCCGTTGGTTTTCGAATACAGGTCATTAATGCCATTTCCGGATGAAAATATCCGTGAAAGTCGGGTTAATGGCGAGATGCTGAAGTTAAAGAGTCAGGGAGAGGAAACTACTCTGTATATTCTTGGCCTCGCAATTTGATCTCGAAAGGACACTAATGACTGTCGACCGCTTAGAAAACTTAAGGCCAACCATTTTTGTGCCTGTGGAAGGAATAATCATTCAATGACCTCTAGTAGCTTGGAGCGACAGCGGGGTATCTTAAGTCTTTGACAAATACACCGCCACCAGGATAGTTCCCTCATAGGGGCGACTCACTGAACTGCATATGGCGTAACATGCTGCGGCGCAGTTGATACGTAAATTATGGAAGTACAAAGGTCTAAAGTGTCTTTACTACTGCGTCAAAGGATAACCTTCCTAATGGACACTCAAACCACGTCGCTGGTGAAATAATAGGCCGCCTAGGTTTTGCAACCTTCTTGTAACTCGTCATTTGGCTTAGTTTATCGAAGGATATAGCATAAGCTTCCGGCAAAAAAATTTGTTTAATTTCATTTCACTTTTAGAAATCTATTTAACATTTTTTTTTTTTAATTTTTTTTTAACCTAATATCTTTTAAATTTTATATTTTATGGTTTTTAAAAGCAAAATATATAATTTTGGATGTTATTTAATTTTTCGAAACTAACTTTATTTATTTTTTAATACATATTTTTAAATATGTTTTGCTTGACATTTGGCTGTTTTGAAAAGAAAAATATTTTTTTTTTTAATTAATTTAACGTTTGGAAACTTATGTTACTATATTTTTTTTTACTGTAGTTTCTTACTTAAATTTCATTTAATTTTTACAAATTTATTTTTTATTTAACTTTTAGATTTTATGTTTTCAAATGAAAAATATTTATTTTTGAGTTCATGTAGCTTGTTTTTGTTTTTCCATTTTATAATTTAATATTTTATATTTAATTTTCTTACAAAGTTTAGATGTAAGCTATTGTTTAAACAATAAAAATGCGTTTTTAATTTCATTAAATTTTTAGAAACTTATTTTACAATTTTTTAATTTAGTTTTCTGTACATTTTTGAATAAGTATTTTATTGTTTAAGAATAAAAATATATATTTTTTTAATTTATTTAATTTTTATAAACCTATCCTATTATATTGTTCCTCTTTTGAAGTTTTTTAATTCAAGTTTTATTTAAGCTTTACAAATTTATTTTATTTACTATTCTTTTTTAATTTAATTTTCTTAAATTTTTAAACCTTTTTGTTGAAAAGGAAATATTTGTTTCTTCATTTCTTGTGACTTTGAGGAACCTATTTTATTCTTTTTTCGTTTTTGAACTTAATTTTTAAGTATTATTTTTTTTTGATGTGAAAAATGTTTTAGTATTACTTAATTCTTTAAGTTTTTTTTTGCCTTTTTGTTTGTTAATTTATTCATTGGACTTAAATTTTTTAAAAAGGAAATTATTTTTTTTTTTGCGTTTAAAAGATTTATTTTCTTTACAATACTAGAAAATTCTTTCAAAGCAGGCACTAAATATGGTTTTCATATTTTCACACTAATTTTATAGACACTTTTATTTGCAACAGTTGTTGTGGTGTCAGCTGCTATTTCGTAATCATTTCTTGCTTAAAAGGCGTAAAATGTTGTCACATGAAACGGAACGTTGCCAAGTGATCATTAGTGTTGCGTACAGAAATATGTCGCTGCCAAGCTGGTAACTTAACTAGCGCTCGTGAAGCAGTACACAATACAGAAACCTTCACATCTTATGTAATTTTCACCTTCTTATAAGTGTGTAGTTAAACGTGGCTTACATACTTCAGCAGCTTTCAAGTGCCCAACCACTTAGTTGCTTTGAAGGTTGCTTATTTTTCTACTTTCTACATACTTACACTATTCTTCAAGGCAGCTCCTACACTTATTTTTTGTATCTTTATTTTAGCTCCAATTTAAATTACACTTGGCTATTCGCTTTTACTTTCACTTTCAAACAGCAAATGTTCCTAAATCCTCGCAAGCTTTGAAGCTGCTCAAAGGCGGTCCTTCTACGAGATGATTTTCATGTATCTTAACATACACCAAATATAAATTGATCATAGAAATGTCGCGGCGTAAGTATTATTTTATCTGAGCTTTCAGTGGACTTCATTTACAGATTTTTCGCTGCTTCAGTAGCCACCCATATACATATGTAGCATATGTATAAATTTCTTCCACCTTCCTTGCCTTTCTCCTTTTTATAAAGCCCATTTTGACCATTAAAATGAAATTTAAAGACATGCGAACGTATCTGAAGTAAATTCATTTGACCAGCAATATTCCCTGGAAACTTTCAGCGTGGATTTACCATATCCCCATATCTTTCTCCAAAGGCAAGGTCTTGAAAGCAATAATTGCATACGTACATAAAATACCCGTTTCAATTTGGTTGGTCATTAGTTAGTAAAGACTTTCCGGGACCCGTATGTCATCTTTCATTAAATAATCGAAAAAATAATGCGCCCGGGTCAAATTACTCCGATTCGCTTTTAGTCCGTTTCATAATGGATGTCGTTATGGTAATGGTAATGATAATAGTAATGGTAATAGTTATGGTTCTGAAAATTGTAATGATATTGGTAACGGTAATGATAATTTTAATGACCGTGGTAGTCCTAAAGTTTGTGGTATCTGCCTTCGTATTAGGTTTCTTCGTCTACGTTCGTCTTCGTCCACATTTTCATCCTCATCTTAGTCTTCGTGATCGTCTTGATCTTCGTACTCTTCCTCGTATTACTCTTCGTGTTTTTCTTCCCATTCTTCTTCGTATTCGGGTACGTTCTTCGGTTCATCTTCGTTTTGGTCTTTGTATTTGTATTCGAGTTAGTATTCGTCTCTGAATTCATATTCATTTTGTCTTTGTACATTTCGTAGACATTATCTTCCTCTTTGGTTTTGAAAATAAAAAATTACGTCATTTTTCAAAGTTCTTTGCCTAAAAAAGGGTTGGTTATTTTATAATAGATTTAGATTTAGCATATTTTTCCAGCCAAACTTTGACAAGTTTTCACCATGACCCAAGACAGACACGCTACTCAAGCACAAATTAACAAACACAGACATGCTTAAACATACTTTAACATTTTTTTACTTGCACTCGAAGCTTTCTCGGCTTAGCAGGTTAACAAAAAAATTTACCTGAGCTCAACATATTAAATAAGATATCTGCTAATACGAAATTTTCTTGCTTACTCATTCGCCTCTAATGTGTTCAACAAATATACATATTTACAAACATCTTACAAGGAGCTTAGCATTGAAATATGTACGTTGTACACACATACTTGTAGAAATGTATTATCTCTGTTTACTTAAACGCATATTAGAAAACTGTCACCTGCAGGAGGGTAACAAATGAGGAAAAGTAGAAACTGAGAAAAATAAGATAATACTTGCATAAGTACTTTGTTGGTGTTGGTAGAGGCTTAAGAGGTAAAAAGTGCCTTGCTCTATGTATATATAATGACGTACAAGCAACATTTAAATTAACTCATATAAACACAATAGCGGTATTTGCTAGGTCTTGCACAACCCTCTACCGTTCAATCCGTGAACCGCGCAAGGGTTTTGAAAGAGTAAAGCAGGGATCACAAGTTTTGTACATTTGTACATATTTGTACCTTTTGCCAGTAATTTACGTCAAACATTGCCCACACGTGAAGACCTCTAAAATCCGACTAGGATGTTCCATCATCAACTTAGTGAGCAACTGGCGAAACCTGAAACAGAAATGAGAGCTACTAATATTCGAAGAACCAGAATATTCTCTACACGCAACATCATTGAAGCAATAAACGGCGGTCCTTTGAGGATATGGGATGTTGCAGTATTTAGGAGGCAAGGAAGAACGTGACAGTGCGGGCAAAATAAAAAAAACAAAGGGCGATTGTTCTATATTCGCCCAACAAGAAAAACCTGTGTATTGTGCAAAATACCCGTGTGTGCAGAACTTGCTACTAATATGACGCAATGCAATAACTGTACATAGTTAAAAAGTTAGTAATTTCCAATTTAATCATATTTTGTCATTTCATAAGTATTATCTTACTATAATAACAGTATATTCTTATCTTATTTTAAGAACTTTCAAATTTATCAATATACATATTTGCATGCGATTTCATATACAAGGGTAAAAGTCGAAAAATGGCCATATCTCTGGCCCAGGTTGTCCAATCCTACGCAGATGAACATTTTCCAAAATATGAAGTTTTAAAACGCAGAACATACCCGGGTATATTGCTGTTGGCATAAGGATTAACAAAACTCGTTTCCTTTAATTGTTTAAAATAGGAATACCAAAAATTAACTGCGTTCTTTTTTGCTATCAGCCTTCACTTAGAAAAGTAACTTTAACTAATGCTTGTTTCTGTGAAATAAAGAAATAAGTAGAGCGTCACTGACAGCGAAAATAAGCTGACGACCACGAAAGGAGGTAAATAGGTAATACGCAAAATACAAACACAATTATTTTGTATGCAAAAAACGTACCTAATTATTTGTATGTTTGCATGTTAATTTGTAGGGAACAAACATATACATACATGTACACTGGCGGTAACATATAATTTACCGCAACTTTGTTACTTATGAAGTAGAATTTCGTACATTAATAAAAAAGGGTTAATTATAATTCCCTGTAACACAAACAATATGCACAAATAAAAGTTTCAAATTTTGTGCAAAATTAAGAAAACACCATCAAATATTTCCATAATTTTTTTTTTTCTTTTTATTAAAAATTTCTAGAAAAATTTCAGGTACGCAGTTTTATAGCTAATTAAATTTAAGTGCAACAATGTGCAAGTTTAATCGCCTGAATTTAGCGTTGATGTTGGAAAACTTTTTTGCTGATGGCCTTGCACAGTTTTTTTTTTTTGCATAAAACGCATACGAAACAAAATTCTCAAAAAA
Organism: Rhagoletis zephyria; assembly: GCF_001687245.7. NCBI lineage: Eukaryota > Metazoa > Arthropoda > Insecta > Diptera > Tephritidae > Rhagoletis > Rhagoletis zephyria. The sequence goes on from NW_016157245.1 coordinate 74,808, forward strand.
CCTCCAGAATTTTTTGCTACTTCAAACTGGCACTTTATTAGACTAAAATTATTGCGGATACAACTGCATACTCGAAATTTTTCTAAAATTTTAATGATAAAGTTAGCAATTTTAATAAATTTGTTTACATTTTTTTCGAAAGTTTGTTTTGTATAGTTTTTTTTTTATATGTAGTATGAACTATATAAAAAAATATTTTTTTTTTATTTACAAAATTCTACCTTATTAAAAAAAAAAATAGTGGTGGTAATTTATGCGTGACCGCAAGTGTATGTAGGTATCTAGCCTCACAATTGCCTGTGTCAAGTGTTTTTCTGAACCTAAAATTCAGCAATCATTAATTAGGATTATCTAAGCGTACAAAAAAAGTAATATATACATACATATGTACATACAAAGGCAAACTGGAATTGACATTATTTTATTTTATAAACCTAGCAACAATTCCAATTTCTTCGTAGCTGCCGCTATAAATCCTCTTCGTACTAGTGTTAATTTAATTACCAAAAAAATGTAGAATATAAGTAGATATTTTGCATATTTTTAGCTGGATAATATTTGTATACACAGCATTGTCAACCAAATTCGTGCCAAATAAAAAAGAGTTTAATTTAGGGATTTGTAATTTATCAATTAATTGAACAAGCTGACTAATCGAAACCTTTTTAATTAATGAACCAAGGAATAATCCTTACATTTACATTACATTTTTATTGCTCAAAATCTAATTTATTGTATTAATAAGAAAATTGATTAAGCATAACCTGATTAATCAGAAACCTGAATAATTGCTGCTAGATATATAAATATTTTTTTTTTAATGGAAAAAAACTATAAAATTATGCATATGTATACGTGTTTTTGTATTTTTTCATTTCAAGTAGAAAAATAGTGGCATTATATTTTTGTTAATAATAAATAAAGAATTTATTATATTACACGAAAAAAATTAACAATATTACTCAGATTTAAATTAATTTCTTAATTTTTCAGGATCTCGTTAATCAGAATCTGACTAATCACTTTAAATGCTTTAAAATTTCAATTTGCACAGCTCTTTAAATCTAAAAAAATTGTGTCTTATTAGCTCTTCAATTTATGTATCTATCGCAGTTTTCAATGACCACCTTCGTTATATGCTGGGTGAATATTTGGTATATATGTACATGTTTCACATAGAAATCAATACTCGCTAACGCGCTTGAACTAACTTAAACCACTTAAACTGCAATATCAAACACAACATTCTCCATGTACATTAGGGTGGATCTTAATGCATCAACAACATGAGGAAACTCGTTGTTATTTTTAAATTCAAAGTAAAGACATCAATGAAAATTTCAGAAAAAATAAGGGTTGCCACCAGGTTTAGAAAAAATTTATTTAAAAAATTTTTATGAATAAGTTTCAATAATAAGTATGTACAATTTTGTATAGAATTTTTGCGAACTTAAAATTTATTTTAAATATTTAAAATTTCCTGAATCACCTTATTTTGTAGAAAATTTAGATGTTGATGTTTTGCAGACATACATATACATACATATGTATAAGTTAGCTTGTCTCACGCGCTCGATAAAGATAAATCCCAAAAATTACACACAAAAAAAATTAAAACTAGAATTTGGACCTATGTAGTTCTTCCGATGAAAAAAAAAAAATCCCATTCAAATTTTTAGATTTTTTTTCTTAAGGTATCCTAATATACATATGTACCTTGCCGATGTATGTGATTAAACGACCGCAAATAAACCACAACAAATCGAAATGATAATGAAATATGAATAAGAAGATTTGTGGGATCGGGTAATTGTTAAGTAGTGCAGATTAGCAATGCTTCTGATTATGCCAGCTTGTTTCTATTTGTTACTACATACAAACACACATGTCGGCGAATCACTCTGTATCTCAATATTGCTGTCGTCTAAAACACTTGATAGAGTTTGAGTACCAATTTCTACGAAGTCACGTATACGCCGTGGTTGCTATAACAGAATTAACTAGGTGAGTATGTTAATAAATACATGTAGGATTTTAGGCTTTGTGGTTTTCATTCAAATTCTATTTTTGTTTCTTATTTCGCGCTCTAACTGTTTAGTCGGTTTGGGCCGACTTCGATTTGTTTATAAGTACCAAATCGAATGTTGAAAAAATATATATTCCGTTGGCGTAACTAAACCCTTTTTTAATGCAGTCGTTCCGCTTTAAAGCCAACTGCCGCCAATATCCTTCGCTACTTGCTCTTTTTACTGAAGAAAAAGTATTTTTCTTACTCTACCCACATCAGCGGATGAAACATCGAATACAATTTAAGACTGGAGTAATCCAATAAATTTTTACGACATGGCCTAACCAGCACAGCCACTGTATCTTAATTCGATTTACTATTTATATACATATATCTATTTCATCATAAAGCCCGTACAGCGGTTCTTTCCGTCGCCGCATAATGTTTATCTTGAACACTCTAAAGGCCACTTCATCGAATTTAGTCTTTGTCCACTCCCCTGCGCCAAATGTCTGGACAGGCATGATGAAATACCAATCGGGAAACTGTGTAACTGCGTAACCGGAAAGCCCACTACATCCACTCTAATTCACCCCAACAAATAAATAATAAATTCTCATCTGCGAAAAAATAAACTTAATAATTTTTTTTTTTTTTTGGCTCATAAGCAAGCAATTTTTATATCATATGAATTATTTACATCTCATTTGCCGTTGGTCATAAATAATAATTCCATTTTTTTCTGAAACAAAGTTTAACTCTCTGTTTATTTTACTGTATTTTTCATAATTTTTGTCATAATTTTTTCTCTCCATGTTTAGCAGTAAAATTCGCTTTATAAAAATTTGGTTTTATACAATAATACTCCATTACCTACATGCGTATGTATGTACCTAAATAATTAAAAATTACGAGTAATGAGTGAGCTATTCAGACTTTCATAAACGCAAAAAATACACGAAACTGATCAAAAAATTAGCGGATGATTGCATAATTTATAGTTAAGCCAAAAGGCAAACCAAGCATATTTAATTACATTTGCTTTGATTTTATATGAATATTAAAATAAATTATGTTCAGAATGAACTTCACAATTTTTATTTTTTTTTTTACATTTTTATGAGTCACAATATGCCTACTATACATAGTGTACATAGTTAGCTCATATGTCAGCTTGAGTTGAAATCTGAATTTATGGCAGAATCGGGGAGGATAGAGGGGACTACAGCTGTATTTTTATTTAGCTTATACATAGCTTATTATGCAGTTCTAAATGAAAAAGATCAAGAATAAGTTGCCAGTATTTCGTTTGGGTGAATTTTGACTCTGATATTTTATAGCTAGTCTCACTCTTTCCAAACGAAATAATACAAGGGGCATACATTTCTGTTTCAAATAGGGGTAGGCGATAAGCTAAGACCGCTCTAGGCTCCGTTAAGAGAAATTTTAAGTAGTTTATTAAACTTCTTTAGCATAAGAAATTACTACATTGTGTCATCGCCAGACTATGGTGCGCCATGGTGGGAAAAAAATTTGTTTGTTTGTTGTTTTGTTTGTTGATTTTTTTTTTTAATATTCGTTATTAATTGCATGTTGAGCCAGAGCAATGCCTTTATTGAATTATTGTGCGCAAGTCTCTCTTAAGTTGCCAAAAATTAAAGAATCTAGTTACAATTAAATGTAGCAATCTATGTGAAAAAAATCATAGAATTTTCTTTAAAATATTTTTTTTTGCAATTAAATTTCTTAAAATTAAATGAAATTGAATAAAAATATACATTTACATTTTGAAATAATAAACACTGACTAGTAAAAGAAAATTAAATTAATAAAAGGAAAAAAATAAATAACTTCCATGAAATTAAAAACAACCATGTTCATTTTAAAATAATATAATCTAAAACTAAAAGGAAACCAAATTAAAACTAAAATTTTTTAAAGGTAAAAAAAAAATTGAAAATAAATAGTTTTCTTTTTAAAGCAATAAAATCTGAAAACTCGAAAAAAGTGTAAAATTAAAAAGAGTTCTCTTTATAAACCAAAGAAATCTTAATATTTAATTGAAAAAAAAAATAATTAAATTAAGAAAAGAAAAAAAAATTCTAAAAATTAAATGAAAACAAGTAATTGTTAAGCAAAAAACAGAACCGACTTCTGTTCCCATATAAAAATTTAAGACTATCGTTAATTTCTTCGTGATACAATGAGAGGATCTAAACCAAATTAGTATGGGACCACACCTGAGATACCACCTTTGTAAAAATAATTATCGAAATCGATTGACGTGGTCCAAAATTATGCGGTAACATACATAAAAAAAAAATATAAAAAAAAAATTTTCAGACGAATTGAGAAACTTCTCCTTTTTTGAGGTTGGTAAAAAATCTTTTTAAAATAAGAAACAAAATTAAATATTAAAAGGAAATCAAATAAAATAATTTCCAAAAAATTATACGAAATTAATAATCTACATACCTATGTATATAAAAAATTTATATTTTTGATATCAAGAGAATAAAATCTAAAAATTAAATTATTAAATTTAATTAAAAATTAATTAATTAATTAATTAATTTAAATTAAATTAAAAAATATGTTTATTTTTAAAACAAAAAAATCTTAAAATTAAATGAAACTAAAAACAATATATATACACTTTTCAGAACAATAAAATTTACACACTGACACTGGATCACAAATTTTTGTGTTTTTTTTTATTCATCATCCAATTCCTTTTGCACGGTGATTCCGAAAATCGAGTTTTTTTTTACGGATAAGTTTTCCAAATATTTTACCATTATTTGGCTTAAAAAGTGGTTCCACTTAAATATCTTACGATCCAGTGGAACAATCGTAATAGTGCGGCAAATGAAAGCAATCGAAATTCTCCATAAACTGTATATATGTATGTATTCCAGACCTTTGCACATTTTCAATTGACCACTCATTTCTTCTTTATTTACCCATTGATTTACTTCGTTAGTACCTTGTTTTTTTTTTTGTAATGGAACTGAATTTAATAAAAATGTCAAAGAACCTGTTTTTTTTTTATTTCTTCCCTGTTAGAGTTTGAATTTATTTATTTTATTTTTTTCATAAGAAAAAACCCAAAAGTCTCGATGATTACTTAATTTCTCAGAAACTATCAAACAATCGGAAAGTGATGTAAGTATATGCGGTTTATGGCCAATTTCGTTAGCTTTCATTTTCCGTACTTCATATTACGACTGTTTAATTGGTTCGTTTATTACGCCATTGCGGCTGTTAAAGGAGTGAGAGCAAAATACCGGTGCTTTTTGTCAAAAGAGCTTTTCTCCACGAAAGTTGACTAGGAAGATTTTTTTAAGGCTTGCGGGCCAGAATAAATAAAATCTTTCAAACTATATCTATTGTCCTTCAATTGTCTTACAAAAGACTTTCAACTATCTTAGCCAGTGTTGCCTTATAAATCGTTTTTCTTTATGTATGTTTTATATAAAAAATACCGGACCAAAGTTACAATACCATTTTATGTTTATTAGAGGTATAACTAGACTAATTAAACTAAAACACAAATACATTCAATTAATTGGTAAACCGTTTGTTTGGTTTGATGTCGCTATGGTTTTTTTTAACTTACCAAGAGAAATAATTTATATTTGTTTTTTCCAAACCTTCTTCTTTTTCCCAAAAAAATTAAGCCGTTCGTTCACGCATTAAAACCTTTTAATGAAAACAAACCATTATCACATCGTTGTGGCAAGTTAATTACGCTTTCTGTGCATTAGCGTTTTTTTGTTATTATTGTTGTGGCGTCTACGTTGCGTGACAATGCTTTTTGAAGTTAATTTTTGATAGCACAAAAACAAAAGTGGGGCATTTACAGGCAGTCTTAGATATCATGGACAAGAAAGCCACAACAAAGCAAGGATATCTAAAGAAGAGCAAAACGAAAACAACGCGCCACACCCGAAGAAGCGCAAAATTAATAAATACTTGAGTTCACGCGCACATTCTTCGTATTGCGGCACTTTTCGTTTGCAGTTCCAACTCCCGCTGCCAGCGCCACTGCTAGTGCTACCGTCGTGACGCGTCACCTGCTATGTGTGTATGTATGTATGTATGTACATTTAATTATGGTCTCCGCAGCTGCCTACTGCGATGCATAGCGCCTGCAAATATGCTACATCCTACTGTTAAATTAAATTTTGCTTCCACTTTTAGTTCCAATGCCGTTGCGTTGTGAATTCTCTGATAAAACTTGGCAGCTGCCACACATCTCTTTTGTTTTATTTTCATTTCTTACTTTTCCTAGCATTTATCTCCACTTTTTTCTTGTTTTTTTTTTTGCCTTTCTTAACCAGATTTCTCTTTCCACACCATAATACATTTCATGGTTGCTTTAATATAATTAAACAGTTGTTCCGCTAATAATTCCTTTTATGATCTCAACTTTTTCGTTGTGTTGAAAAAAAAAAAAAATTTGCATTTATCCTCTGCTGCTGCAATTAAAAGTAACATATTGGCGGATGTACGGATGCGTGAGTTAAAAGCTGGAGGAGTGTAGATATGTACGAAAAAGTGATGACAGTGCAAAAAAAATCAGAAAAAAGGTTATGTGAAATTAATTATGCGTGGTGTGTTGAACATCTGTATATATGTATATGACTTTCTGTACATAGAGTAAATTCTGTAGAGTTTAGAACTATTAAAGTTTGTTGATTAACAAGAAAAAATAGGTAATGAAAATGCAATTTAACTAATTTTAATTTTTTTAAACCTTTATCTAACAAAGCCACTTTATTTTTTATGAATACGGCCATTAGTCTTTAACATATATTAAAAAAAAAAAAATAAGTATTGCATAATTTTCAGCATTTCCTAGGACAAAATTTTAAAAGAAATTTTTCATATCCATTCAATAAATAATTTTTTCTTGCATGTCATACCCACATTGTTATTCTACATTGCACCAAATTTTTTTAATATTTTGAAATTATTCATATTTCTGAAATCAAAATCCTTAGAAAATAATTCTGACGTCAGAGGGAAAAACTAAATACACAGTTTTACTATATTTTGCCCATAGTTTCGCAAATATATAAATTTTTTGTGGGTCAGTTCCGATACGAAATGAAAAGTTTTTCATTAACAGCTTTAGTTTTGAGGAGAACTGCAAAATATTTTGTTGTTGTAGTAATTTTTGTTCTAGAATAGTAAAAATTGAGATTTATCTATAACACAGTACAACAAATTTTAAAAAGTTTGCGTTGACAGAAATCGGACTAACTCCATTATTAATCGTCACATGAAAAGGGAAGATTTGAAAAAGTTTGAGATCTAATACCATTCTATGCCTATGTATGTATAATTAATCTTTATTTATGAGTTACTAAAATTATAAAAAAAAGATATAATAAAAATATGTTAATTTATTACCCCGTGTCACTGAGCAGAATCGCTAGATCAAAAACTGGAATTTATTGTTCAAATAGTCCAGAGCCTTAAGTTTTCAACCGATTTTATTAAAGCTAAAAAAAGGTATAAACGACTTGTTGCGCATGATCTTTGAAGTCTTATTTGTTAATATAAAATTTTTTATTATCAAGTCCAGAGAACGTAGCAATTTTGAAGAACATCTCCCGTTCCTGGTAATAAACATTACATAACAAAAACTAGTTGCAAGGAATTGTGAGAGCCGGTTTACACGATGACGTTTCACCATGGTTGGCAAGAAGTGTAGTGAAGTCAGCGGGGTTGGCATGCACGCACGGTTGGCGAAATCAAAAAGTTTTTTTGACGTTTCGCTTTTATCGAATTCACACTCTCATATTTTTACTTTGAGTTCGCGATTCACTCCGCTTTAAAGATGTAGACGAAAAAATTTACCAAAAAAAAAAAAAATTTGACACTAAAATGTCAATCGTGTAAATGCAAAAAGATCTTTGAAAACTTTTTTAAAAGAGATTGTGCAAAAACACAGAGTGAAACATTGTCGTGTAAATTGTCACACGAAAATCTCAAATGTTACACAAATATTTTGAAAAAAAAAACAAAATTTTTTTTTAGAAAAATATTAGGTAGGCAGTTTTATAGCTGATTTAAGTAAAGTAACAATTCGGGTTGACTTTTAATTATTTTTTTCTTCCATATTATGTGATTAACGTCAAATGTCCAAAGCGTGCTGAGCGGTGCGAAACAGGCTGGCAATCAGATAGAAAATGGGAAAGAAATTCGAAAACTATGATTTCTATAGATTTTGTGTGGGCTACGATTTTCCTATGCGTTTTCCGAAATCCGCATCGCATTTAATTTTAGAGCTTTGGTCCGTTTAACATGGAAAGTCTCATGGCTACACTTGGCATTTCCAATTGGCATTAGTTGGCACAGAACCAAACCGACTGGCGTGTTCTTTTGGACTCGGCAAAAATCGCTAGGCGGTTACAACACTAATAAAGAAGAAGAATATTTATAATATGGTATACCACTTATGAATAATTTTTTAATTGAATTTTCATAAAACCGCATGGGCATTTTAGTGAAATATTTGAAATTTTGTTTCAATAGGAAATTGCGAACTGTAAATTGTAGAACAAATTTGCAAGAATATTCATCAAAATAAATTTTATTAGTTTTTTCAATAAATATTATTTCCTAAGGCGCAGAATTAACAAACGAATTTCGATAGTATCTTCTATTTTCCGTAAAAATTCCAATTTAAGTCGGCCTGTACAGTTGAAATGTTAAATAAATCTACACTTGTGCCTAGTTAAATTTACATATATTCTAATACATTCTACAAAAGGTAGTCATCTAAGACAATGTAGAAGCAATTTCGGATATTTCATATTTTGTGCTTCAGTTGTCATGGGCAATAGAGTGCTTTGCACATACTAAATATTCAAATATTTTAACAACAGCGGGCATCAATGATCAAAAATATTGTAAGTAGCAATAAAAATTATTGACTGCGTATGATGCTATGAAACTATTGCACACAAACATGCGTGCGTACATACATATATATATATATATATATATGCATTTAAATAAGCACATATATTCCAGGAAAATGTGAAGCTACAAGCAGAAATTGCTCTCTCAAATCATAAGTACTTTCATATGAATTTATGCATACGCACATATTGAACTCATAGCAAACTGAAATAAATCGTATGCAATAAAACTGCACTTAAAAGTGTATCATTGAGTTCAATAAGATTTTATTTTGCATTCACTTTCAAGTGGAATTGCCAAAAATACACACTTAATGTGTAACAACAACAAACGTGCATAAGAGAAAAAGCATTTTCATTTTACAGCAAAATATTTTTGTTTAAGTGTGCATAAAGTAGGTGGAGATGTGTGTAGAGCATATGCATTGATGCGCTTGTGGAGCGCATAACTTTTTACGTAGTAGGTACATACATAATAATTAAGCGTTTTACTTACCTTTGGCGCACAGTAAGAACTTTGATGCCAATTTTTTTCCTTTTAAAAATACTTATATTCTGCTGTAAATAGAGGTGTAAGCTTACATATTTTATACTGTTTATTTGTAAATAAATATTAAATAAATGTTACGATTGTAGTAAATTGATTGTGCAATCGAAATAATTGAAAGTGAAAGAAAAGTTAATTGTAGTATTTAGTTATTTTACAGTACATATATTTTATACTAGTTCGCCATTACTCGCTTCGCTGAGTGCATGAAATTTCTACGTGCTACAATAGGTGTAATTTATTTCCAATAACTCAACTATTAAACTATGAGATTTTTTTAGAAAAAGTTCCATTATTGAAAAAAATAAAATAAAATAAAATAAAATAAAATAAAATAAAATAAAATAAAATAAAATAAAATAAAATAAAATAAAATAAAATAAAATAAAATAAAATAAAATAAAATAAAATAAAATAAATTAAAATAAAATAAAATAAAACTATTCTGACTAGCTTTTCAATAGTTCTAGAGTTCCTCAAAAAGAAAACAAGAAGTTCTGAAAAATTACGTCATTTATTGAAAACATTTTTTTTTTAATTCAAAAAGTTAACTTTTTGAAAAAATAAATGTTTAGAATATTCTGAGTAGATTTTTAATAGTTCGGCGTAATTTTGCAGAACTATTTTTCTTTTCTGGAACTCTAGAACTACCGAAAAGCTATTCAGAATATTCTAAATTTTTATTTTTTTCAAAACTTTTACTTTTTTGAAATAAGTGTTTTTTCGGCGTAATTTTGCAGAACTTTCTTTCTGCTTCTCAGGAACTCCAGAACTATTGAAAAGCTACTAAGAACAGATTTAATTTAATTTTTTTTCTTTTATTTTACTTATTCCACTTTTTCGAAAAATTTGTTTTTTGGGCGTAATTTAGCAGAAATATTTTTCTTTTCAGGAGCTCAGGAACTATCGAAAAGCTACTCAGAACAGTTTTTTATTATTGTTTTTGTTCATAAATTCAACTTTTTTTTTAATATTTTTGTTTTCGGCGTAATTTTGCATATTTCTGGAACTCAAGAACTATTGAGAAGCTACTCAGAACAGTTTTTTCTTTTCTTTTTATGTCACACCGTATTCTTCTTCAAAATTATGTCATATTTTTCAAAAAAAAAAATTATGGAAATGGCCTTAACTTGACTTCAGTGGTATATTTTAATTAGGCAAACAGTATATGTGCGGTTTGTTCGTGTAAATATGCTCTGTCCAGACATTTGCCTATTATAGCGTAAAGCTTATAGCGTATATGTAGCGAAAAAAAATTCTAAAAAGTTACTTTCGGATACTTACTAACATGAGTAAAAACTCTTTAGTACTTAATGTTTAATATGTTTATGTTTGTATATAATTTCTTTAATCGAAAACATCAAAATTTCAGCCAACACTCATTTTGGTGCAGTAAAATCCAAAAATGGTCGTAAACCAGTATTAAATGCAAGTATGAGTATATTTCAAATTTTATAGTAACAATCATGCAACAAATCAGGACGGTTAAAAGAGTAGCCGCAGCAGCATTGGCAATAAAGTGCAGTAAATAAAGAAAATTTAAATGCACACTAAACGGCTGGGAAAACCCAGCAGTAACAAAAAAACAAAATGAAACCACAAACAACCGCTCCTTTAAACGATGAAATCTAAGTGAACTACTGCGCTGCCAACGCGATAAGCTGAATGGGACAGATACATATAGTGTGTACATACCTACCTNGTTGCTATTGATCGGTAGTTTACGTACGCTTGCTGAAACTGGTTTATGCTTACTCACAATTGACCCGAAAGATGAAAGTAGGGGATGGAAAGTATTTGCGCGGCGATCGGATGTCTTGTTGGGCCGTTTAAATGGAATTGCGCAGGAGTCTAGTACGTATGTATGCAACTCAAACAAACACACTTATGTATGTATGTATACAGAAACATAAAAATAAGTGTGAAAATATAGCAACAGAAAAGTCAAGTGCGCCGTACTGCCAAATGAACGAGCCAAAAATTAAAGCACTCAAACACATATATATGCATACACAAACACGCATACACGCGTTGAGATGAGAATGGCAGTAACCCTGCAGTAAAATTTAGAGACAGTCGCCAGAACTACATGTTTCAGAACTATCTCTGAACTAGTGCAAAACGGATGCAGAGCGGAACAGTTGAAACTTGCAAATGCTCACTACTCGTACAATACGAAAGTAGCTCAGCGAGACGACCTCCGACTCAAGCATCGTTGGTTGCGAGTTCAAATCGCGGTGGAGGCAGTTGTGAGTTTTCAGATTTAATGAATGTAAAGTGGTGCGTGTAGCTTACAATATTTATTTTTTTTTTTTAATAAAATATGTATCAAAAAATGGAATTTGTAAAAGAAAAGAAACAAATATCCAAAAATGGAATCTTAAAAACGTTTCTTAAAAAAAAAACCTGTCTTAGGTATTGACCTAGAACTAATACCTACTGTCGGCAAAAGGTCTAGTTCTACGCTAGTTCTGAGTCAGATCATCTCAACGTGACAGATTTCCTGCAGGGGACATACTGACACAAAAACTTGGCGCGATTACGACTTGCTTGCGTTTCCTTTTCAGCGTTTTTAGTTCCTGTGGTAAGTTTCGGATTGCTTTAATGTACGACTCATTGCGTGTGCATCATTGTGGAGCGTGTGTGTGCGTGGGTGTGTTTGTGTATACATACATGTCCGCATGTGCAGATAAATTAACATAAAATTGCTATAAATTTTTTCAGTTACAAGTGATTTGTTACCACAGATTTTTTTCACATATTCTTGGCTTACATTTTCACTTTCACTACTTCCTTCGCCATGCGCGTATACATACATGCCACCGCCTATTCTGTTTTCGCGCTTTGTTATCTGTGTCTACAGTTTTTATGCCCTTAGCTCGCACTTTGGTTTTCCAACATTTCTCGCTCCCATGCAAATTCTTGATTTTTTATAGCTCTTCCGCTCATGAGTGTTTGTACATAAATAAAACTGAGCGCTCTCATTATGGGTACTTGGGGTTGTAACGTTTACATACGCCTACACGCAAGTAAAATACTGTGTGCGTGTGTGTTTTTCAAAATATGCTTTCTATTTTCTTCAGTATTTAAATTTATTTTTTTTTGTACGGCGCATAAAAAATGTACAACTTTTAAATGCGCTTCATGATAGATCCTCAGGTAGCTCACGTAAGTTTTCAGATCATTTCTCTTGCAATAGAAATAACCGAATTTTGTCTTCCAATTTAAATTTAGGTTTGAATTATGCTGGATTACGCAAAGCTATTTTACGTAAATATTTTCACTTTACAAAATATTGAAAATTTTTGAGTCAAATAGGTAACGAAATGACCTTAATGGCACAGTAGGGTTAAATGAAAACTAAAAAAAAACAAATATACTAAAAAAGTCAAAACAACAACTCGCGCTCATATTCCTACGGTGACCATATTTATGAGAGCCGAATATGGGACAAAAAATAATTTTTCAAATTGGTTCCACAACGACTTACAGCTCTTAAAGCCTTCTTCAATGATCCTAGATGTAATAGCTTTGAAACAGTATCCTTATAGTAACATACCAAATTTGTAGGATAATTTTCTCGAGATTTTCGCCCCGTGAAATTTGTTAAAAAAATTCGATAAATTCTAGTATAATAAAGTGCACTTTTAAGTCGCTAAGGGTTACCATTATTTCTGGCAATTTTTTTTTTGTTGACGGTATTACGCATTTTTTCATACGAAGTATGTTTGACCATTTTTTTTAAAGAGAAGCAAATGAGCAGCACTTTCCACTCGCACTTTATAATACTCAATTTTAATGAGTTACAAAACTGCAAATCCAAATTTTTTCTAAAGATTTAAATTAGGAAGATTGAAACTTTGGTGAAATCTTGCAGAATAAATTTTTATAGTTTTTTGTACATTTTAATGAGCTGTTAAGGCGTCGAAACACCGAATACGGGACAAATATAGGGCATTAAGAGAAATACAGAACATTTGGCGTCCCGTATAAAATAAATAAATTACGAGGACAACGGGTCAAAAAAGAGGACTGTCTCGTATAATACAGGACGGATGGCCACCGTACATACATGTACCTGTAGTTGTGTATGTAAAGTATACGCCCCGCAGCGCCTTACATAGCCAGCTAACACGGTTACTCGAATGCCTTAACTTGAAAGTTATATTAATTAAAAGTAATTAAATATTGTTGGGGAAAATTTTCCTGCAGGCTTCTTCACGAATATGTATAATTTCCTCATGTACATCGGAAATTAAAAATAAAGATAATAAAATCATCATTATTTTTGATCGAAGAAATAAAATCAACTAGTAATAATTTCCTTTAACTACTATCTTTAATCTTTGTTGGTTAAACTGGAAAAATAAAAATCATTGTAAATTCTAGAAGCATGTACGAACATAAATACGTGAGTATAGTTAAAATTGTTGTACGTCGCGTACAACTTGTTGATTTAGTTGTTTTTAGAGAATTTAATGTCATACAAGAATATGCCTAGAAACAAATTTTATCACAAAAGGATCAATACTTATAATGGTTTTAACGAAAATAAATTTTTGTACATGTTATTTAAATGAAAAATTACAAATTCCCACCGACTCGTTTTAAAATGGGAATACAAATTTTTCCAAAAGGGAAGATTTTACTTCCCAGTAAAATAGGCTTTTAAGGCCATATAAATTCGTTAGGCTACTTATTTTGAATCACCATAATATATATGTATGTAAGTAGTTCACAACTCTCTAACATTTTAACTAAAAAGTTTGCGTTAGGTACCTTCAAAACCTTAGCTTTTCATTTGATTAATTGTTTTAACGAAATTGGCAACCCACTGTGTTTGTTTTCGGCGTGTCAGTTTCAGGCTAGCACAATTCTCAAGCAGTTATGTACACGTATGTATGCACGTTTGTCTGTTCGAACATACTTGCTTTGGTTTCCAGGAAAAATGAACGCCCCTGACAATCTTATTGGGGTTGGAATTTTCCAAACGATATAAGCAGACACACCAACTAGTGGGAAGTTTTTTGGTTACGGCTTTTGAGCTCGTATTTATCTTTAATTCCCTTTTCCTTTTTGTTTATAGGGCCACAAATACATGTAAATATACATTTATATACACATATGCCGCGGAAACAAAATATTGGAAAATTGGTAATATTTCACAGGCATTTCTTTTGAAATAAAATATTGCTTGCGGAGGAGTGATGGCCACTCATACGCCATGTTGGCCAGTGATTTAGCATTTTGTCGGTGAAAAATTACAACTCATAAATTAAAATTTTTGCACAATCATTTAGCAGCTGAGCAGACAGAAGGTTCAACATTAGAAGTGTATGAATAAATTTTCCGCTTAGCGCTCTATTAGGGGGTGTGGAAATATATTAGCATTAATTCGGTTGTATATTTATATTCGTTTTTCTAAAAATAAATAATACTGTTGCTGCTACACAAAAGAGATCGAAATCGGCTCAAATGATTTGCAAAGTAAATTTTTTTGCTTTGATTACTTGGCATAAAATGTAAAAAATACAGAGTTGCCACCTGTTTTAAAATTTTCCAAAAACTAAATACATAAAACCAATGAAATGTGTATTACAATTTGGGTATGAATTTTAATTTGAAGAAATCTTAATATGGAAAATATTTTTTTTATGAGGCTTGTCTCATGTTTAAATATTTTATTCAATTAAATTGGTAGGATTAATAACATATTATTACAATATGGGCATAAAATGAGTTGCCACCTGTTGACAAGGTTAATGAAATACTCAAATATGGGAGTCACATTAAAGTGGTTTAAGACCTTATTTGAAAAATATTTTTAAAAAGGATTTCCACCTGCTATTTGAGTTATTTAAATTGATAAAATAAATGAAATACTACAATATGGGTGTCAAAATCGTTTCGAAGCTTTTTTTAACCTTTGCTCTCGTTCACGAATGGTCTTTTTTTGCATTTGACCCGGACTCTTGGCTGCTTTTTGTTTGTTCGTATTTACATATGGTTGTGTTATTTTATCATGTCTTTTTTATATGCATATTTTTTCGGGATAGTAGTAGTAGGTAATGGATTTATTTCAGGCTTAGTTATTAAATGTCTAAATGCGGCGTGGTAGAAAGCTTTATCTATTATCATATCTGTCGCTGGGGGTTTCCTTTACATTCGGATATTCGAATATCTCGCTACACTTAATAATTTTGACCAGAATTTCCAAATGGATTATTTTTCCCTCTTGCTCCATATTCATCGTTAAATTTATATATATTTTTTTAATGCCCGTCGAGATATTCTAGAATCTGCCCTTCTTTGTTTCCCGCCACAAGCCAGATGATATCAACGACCTATCATGCTAGAACCCTACTCGTACTCTGGCTGTTAATTCCTCCATACATTTTTCTTCCAAATGTTGCACCAATACCTCAATTAGAATAGCAGATGTTCATAGGCCGTTTAAAAATTTTTGGTTCAGTGTTGTACAGGGTTAGAATTACGGCAAATCTAAATCGGAGTAAATGAAGTGAAAAAGCGTAGCAGAAAATGAAATTCCGTAGTCGATATTTTTATGTATATTGGCTCGTCATAATTTGCCTTTTTTAGCTAAAAAAAAAATAAAATAATGCATAACAATAGCCTTTAGTCGTGTTATATACTAATTGGCATCGATATAATAATATGCAGCAACGTAAAAATTGTCCCTATTTCTTATATAACATTCTAAGCTCCTGTCTTTGGTGAACGTTAGTTGTATGTTTTTTTTTTTTTTTAATAGGACTCCTACACAATTGACCTCTCCTATTATAAAAAAGTGTAGTATTTTTTAGCGAAAAATATGTTTGACCTGCTCCCAGTAGAGTAACCCAAAGTCTCGTCAGCCAGAGTCAGTTTAAAGGCATGCGATGCCAGCAGCAATGTCCAGTTAGAACATCCACCAGTAGCCTAGCGTACTTCCTGTTGATGGAAAGGAAAAACTTAGTGAGCTTATTGTCATCGCTCTGCACATAATCGTGGACACCCTGCAGCCTTGCATTTTATTCCATGCCTTATGCGCCTTCCGGATCATGGACAGGTCGAGTTTCCATTAAATCGCTACGCTCATACGACTGCCGCCTCTACGCCCTTATCCATATTCGATTCACCGTGCCGAAAACTCCTCACGCCAGCCTTCGACCTCTATTTGGCTTCGAAATTGTTCCAAAAACGCAGATACGGGATCACATAGCCAATCCGTCCAAGTAAACTTGACGCCTTATTACTGTGACCGTATCACTGAGAGAAAAATCAACCAAAAATTGGTTAATATTACCAAATTCAAACTTGAGAAGGAATAAACGTGATTCTTTGTTATTAATAACAATGCCTTAATTGATATTATCAAGAATTGTTTGGTAATATTAACCACACTTTTGGTTGGCGATTTTTTTCTTTTGAACGCGCTTATGTTCTGATATACAAAACAACAATTTTATGATCATTTTAACACGGGACGGGATTAGCAAATAACAGCAAGCATCTCTGCGCATTCGGCTACAGCTGCTTTATAAACTTGTTTTAAATGTTAAACTTGTTCTTCGTCGTTTAATTTAGTTCTACACTTCACAGATGCTTTTTCGTAATTTTCGCATGTTCAATACAGCCAGGCATACGAGTTGGTTTTCAAATGTTCAACGTGAATCACATTCCTTACAATCGGTGTATTGACCATGAAAAAACCAAACAATAACTTGATTGAAAAAACAACCGTACTTTTGGCTCAGTGTATGAACTGCACACTAGCCGACCCGTATCATAAAGCCGTGCGGCCGGTTTTGACGATAGGTCCCCCGCCAAGAGATGTAAAAAGGTGGTGGTTGTTCTAGGTGCCCCTGTCATGCCTATCACTGATAGCTAATATATACACTTTCTTCAGAAATGTTTTCATTTCCAATGCTGTCCACCTATTCTATGCTTGACTATCGCCTTCAAGATTTAGTGAGAAAGATAAGGCGGCGAGCCCCAGGTGTATCTTTTCCCATACATAGAATTCCACGGAGATTTTCTTCGACACTGAGGTGCCATGACAGCTTTCGTTTTCTTATTCAGGACATTTTTACCTGTAGAATGAATATTTTTAAATAGATATTTAATTCTACTAGATTATACCATTTTCATAGCCAACTTGAGAATGTAAATACTATGTTACTCTTTTTTTCAAAGAAACATGGTCATAAATAAAAGCAACTATTTATAGAAGATAAAAGGATTTCGTTACGTGAATGGACAATACTAAAGAGCTATTTATGGATTGTTCTTGTCTTTTGTGATGTTCAGTTAAAAAATAAATAGCCAATATCCCTTCAACAGCAGGCACTTTTGGTTCAATAATCCTCATTGTGCATGAATATGGGACTCTTCAACTTAAGTATGAACATACATAAGTAGTTAAAGTTCCTTTTAGGTATATACCTAAATATGTACAAGCTACTATAGAAGAGCTAATAGCGTGCCACCTTTATTAGTCACAGAAGCAAGAAGTCCACAGCGTCGGAGGTCATAAGCGGTTGACAGATTTTTAAAGCAATGGATTCTTGCTTCATTAATTTTGGAATAGCATCTCGAAAGCCAATATGGCGGAATTAGCAATTATGAAAAATGTTATTTTATAGTCTAAATGGGTTCTTTTCATGGGTCTCATACTGAGATACATACATACAAACGCAAGTGCCCATAATAAGTTTTACATATATATATGCTCGTATCTTATTCCATTCAAGTCCTTAAGCATACAAATTGAGACACAACAAAGAGATGTGAGATGTTGGAAAATGAATGAAATTATTTATTACTCAATGGCTTAGCACTTGCTCAATTTGCCCCTTAGCGCTGCTTTCGGCGTCTAAACGGAGGCCAGCAGCCAGGCGACAATATGACGCCGCAATCCATTTAGTAAACCAAAATTTCAAACATATAAATATGGGATTTTTTTTTTCAACAAAAAGATTTCGCACCACAATTCAAACACACGTACACATGCTTACCATATGCGCATTAAGCAAATTATTTTCAAAAGCCGAATATTCGTGTAGGGCTATTGAAAAAATATGCCAGCAACAATAGAGAAGAAGACGGTCTTTATAAGATGGGGAACGAACTGAGGCAGTATGAATATTTTATAAAAAATATGTGCTTGTTTTGGGTTGAGATGAGAGATCCTTGCCATTACTGCCATTGTGTCTATGCAAAAATGCTGGTACTGTATGTATTAGGGTGGTCTAAAATAAGTAAAGTCGGAATTTTAATGCTCTCACCCCCTAAAATTGTTCTATATCGAAAAAAAGATACCATTATTTTCAATTGTAACATCAATGTCTAGAGGTCGCACAAAGCGCTTAAAGTTTTCCATGTATGGGAAAAACAACTTTTCATACATTTACAACTTTTTTTTTGCTTCTCTTCATGAGATTCCCAATAATAACACCAGATTGTTAAGGTTAAGTAAGTAAAAAATGGTTAGGAAAGAAAGTTTTCCGATCGGAAATTATTGATCCTAGGCGGTGAGAGCATAAACATTTGCGACTTTACTTTTTCTCATGCATTTTTGGACCACCCTAATGTGTATTCATGCTTGCAAACACAGTAAATAAATTAAAATTTAAATGAGAATTTTTAAAAATATACATAACAACGTCCTTTGTAGTCCTCTTATTTGTTCTACAAAATCTCTTCATAATAGAAAACTACACAATTGTGATACTGGTGTGGGAGCTGCTTTGTATTTAAGTTCTTTGAAAAGAAATATGAAGCCTACATCTAGCCAAAAACCACTTACTGACCATCCTAAATACAATAAAATACCAAGTAAGCAGCAGCAGGAGATTATTTAAAAATATTGACTTACATTTTCCATTATAGCATCAAGTAAAAAGGATAAGCTTTGTTACAGAGTTAGTAAAGGATAATGTAAACAAATCGAAACTTGGCTAGTGATTTTACCTGCACGTGTACCCCAATGTCCATGTAATCTAATGACGCTGGCAACTGTGCAGTTTCTATAAGCATTTTTCCTTCATTAGTATAGTTTTGTTTGCCTACGAGTTAAGGGTACCTACACTTTGTTTTTTTTTCTTTCCCTTTTCCAAAAATGTACCAGAACTCAACAGTGAGATGGGATAATTGGGAAATATCAATATTTTATAAATATGTTTTCACACATATACATATGTACATATGTGTAAACATTCGCGCGAACAATGGCTTCCGCACATGCATATGCGTGTTGTGTTAAAACTGTCGCTTTTTACACGTGCCACCCGGCTGTTACGTATACGCACTGTATAACAGCAAGTTGTGTGTGTTAGGACACGCTGTTTTATTGGCCTGAATTCGATGATTAATGGTCGCAAGAGTATTAGGCCCCATCTGCTGATTTAACTGTGAACGTTATTTGCAGAAGCAGTTGGGCATTTTTGCGATCAAAGATTACTACAACAATCGAGCAAAAAATTCATGTGATTTTTTATTTTTTTATGAAGAAAATGCAGTCAAAGAAACTTAAAAAAGAAATTGCCTAAACAACAGCAATATCAGTAGGAGTAAAGGAGCAAATATGACTAAAATTATGCTGGTACAACGCAAAGCTCAATAAAGCACTGGTATCGTGAGCGCGACTGCTTGCATGTATATGTATTTATCGATAACAACTTTGATAAATAAATGGACAACTATTTAAGAAAGTATATCAACTATTTTTAGGCAAACATATCGATAAATTTTTGGATAGTTACATCAATAACATATATCAAAAATGAGCCACAAGCGACTTTGCCTAATCGCAACGACATTAATCCATGCCTGGCGAAGAACCGTCACTCCAGCTAAATAGCAAAAAACTATGTAGAATGTTGATGTAACAACAACACCAACAGCGAACTTGATAAGATTTAAAAAAATTTAAACCTAGAAAATGTATATACCTACTTAAATCAGGGACCTAACATAACGGTTATTGGTAAAAACTATCATTGAAAAATTCACTATGAAGGAAATGTTCTACAACTAAGTGATACATACCAATCTGTTTATTTTTTCACCGAGAAACAAATTTGAAAATAAATTTTTATTTGTAATTTGTAAGGAAAATGAAAAAATAACAACTACATTGATTTTTATTTTACAAATCCAAAATAACAATTATGTTTGATTTTTGTCTAAATAATCTGTAAGTAACAGTAATTTTAAATTTTTTTTATTATATGTCTTAGATAACAGTTATTGAAGACTTTTATTTATAAAACTAACTTTGAGACTTGTATTTCCTCTTCGGCTCTCGTACAGCCCACGCCGATCGTTTTTGAAGCTCGGTAAGCAGATTTCCCGCGCTATTGATGAAGAGTCTGCTCCACAATGGGTCTAATCGTTGAGGTTTAGATTCAGAGGATACTCTTTTGTGACTGACCCCGTGTTTTTCCAAAGAGCTTGTTTTCATCACCAATATACCGCCAAAGTTTTGGTGGTTTTATACTGAACGTGAGGTTTGCCTGCAAGTTTAGTATTCAGATTTACTTTTCTTTGGTAAAATCGTGATTTTTTATCGCTATTTGGAACCATCCCTTTCTGTGTCAATATATAATATTTAACTTAATCTTCAACGCTAACTTCAATCAATTTTGCAATTTTGTTAAAGTTGGCATGTAAATATAGGTTTTTTTTAGTCTTGTCCCAATTATAAGCTCATTTTACTCTTTTGCTAAATTACAAACTAACATTTTTACTCATGCAAGTACAATCTAAACAAATCCATATTTATTCTGACTTAACACAAAGAAAAATGTTTGCTATTAGAAATTAAAAAGCATGGGTGAATGTCTATGATTGATTGTTGAAGCTCGTGTAACACACAAAAGTAAATAGCAAAGAAAAGAAGCTGCAGACAGAAGCATAAGTTGATAAAATATCGATAAGATTAAAATAAAAACGAAAGCGGCGGGGATGTGTGTCGCAAAATGCATAGACTCTTTGTGCATTGCAGGGGTTATTTCGTTTTGTTTCCCTTCAACGCTTAAAACAACTTATTTTTCTTAATTATCTGTATTCAAATGAGAGCCTCTTAATGCCTAGACCGGGTTGGTTACCCCAGTATAGATTTCTGCGCGCTTCTTCCTCTAATTTAGCCAAGATCGGGAGTGCTCCCTTTCATGTGCCACAGAAGTGTTTTAGGCCGACGTAAAGTATTGACGCTAATTTAATCGATTATCTCATTTCAAACACGTTTTCAGGCTAAGGGTTTTCAGAATATTCACTAAGTTTGAGTTTTGATATTACCCTACGGGACCTAAGGACCTGATTAGTCGCTCGCTTACGGGTAAATATCGAGGTGTTCTTGTTCCGGTTAATGCGCTTGATATGGAGAAAAAAGTTTATATATCTGTCTAAAACCAGCTTTTTTGTATGAAATAGTTATGAAACTTGAGTTCAAATACACTTATCCAGATACTACCTTTAATCAATAAACCATCAGTGTGTTAAATTATGTATCGTGTGTTTGGTTATAAAATAGGTTTCGGATATATTAACTACCTGTATAATTATTTAAATTACTACGTTCAATTAAGGCTTTTATATTTTTTATAAAAACTGGTTATTCTCTTTTATTTCAGGTTTCTTGGATACGCAAAAAAGATTATCATCTACTGACTGTGGGGTTGACCACCTATAGCAGCGATGAGCGGTTTAGCGCCACACATTTAAAACATTCAGAGGTAAAATCAATTAATAAAACTTTAAATTAATAAACGTTTTTTAATTTATACTACGTAATACGTAGCAAGTTATTAAAAATTGTGCATGTAGTTGCAAAAATATATATTTTATTGGGGATTTCGGTAGAGCACCCCTGCGGCAAAAATGTTTGTATGCGAAGATGTTTGTTTGAGGGCTTAAAACGAGCGTGGCAAATTTAGGACTAATGTTAAAAAAACGCAGATTTTATTGTCGATTTCGATAGAATATGCCTTCGTTAATATTATTTGTTTCGCAACTTTTTTTTTTTGTAATTGAAGAATCTCTTTGAACAGGGCGTTGCAATTTTAGGACAAAAATTAAAAAAAAAAATTAGAATATATTGTAACTTTCGGCAGAATATGTTTTTCCTAACAATATTTGCTCTGTAGATTTCTTTTTTTAAAAGAAGAAAGTCTTATTTTGAAATTATGTATTGCAAATTTGTATACTAACATTTTTTAGAAGCTACAGTATACGAAACAAAGGAGGTAGCCCGGCCATGCACTGCAAATGTTAGGTTTCGTACTTCACTGCGCATCTACATTTTACTAGATTTTTAAAAATATTAATAGCGTTGTCTTTGATTAAGTAATGTTGAAAATGTGAGCACTACAGTAAAGAACTATTTATTTTCGAAAATGAACTAAATAGTAGAGGTGTCGGCGTACACCTACATAGATAATACCATATAAGATTATTGGTGTTATACATATGTATGTACATATGTACGTTAGGCCTATGTCCTTTTTCCAAAAATAAATATAACATTGACGAGAGGACTGGTCGGTGACGAAAAACCCACAAAATTAATGTGTTTTGCTAAAAAATGCTGCCGTAGTGAAGTCCGAGAAAAAAATTTGTTCTGTTATTCTTCATTATTGGCACGGTAGCCACCTAAGCGATTTGGCCGAGTCCAAAATAGCACCCCCGTCGTTTCTCTTTTGTGCCAATTGGAAATTCCAAGTGAATCCAAGCCCTTCTCCGCGTGGTCTTTCCAACGTAGAGTAGGTCCGCTTTCCTTTTCCTCTGTTGTCAGCATCGCGACCCGCGTTGACTACTTTTAGCGCTGGTTCGTTTCTGTCCATTCAAATAACATACCCACCAGAAAATGCGCTTTGCTTTTCTATCTAATCCCGAGAAGGCGGAACAAGCATTTTTACCGATAATGTCAATGCCGTCGGCTTTCTGATCTCCAAAATCAGATTAAAGAAATCACACGAAAGGGAATCAGCTTATCTGAAACCCCGTTTGATATCAAACGGTTCAGTGAGGTCCTTCCCAATTCTGACAGAGCTGGAATTTGAGGTAGTGTGGAATTTTCATGGACTTAAGCTAAATTGTAGAAATTGTTGATCAACTTCAAAGCCAATATCTCACGAAATATCGATGTTAGCCATTTTTTGTAGGAAATTGAAAGTCCTACAAGTTTGTCATTTATATTTTTCTGTAGCTCTTGTTATTTTTGAGATATGGGCACAAAACGAGAATTTCGTGGAAAAATTGGGTTTAATGACCCGTACTACCTCGCTGATGGGAGTTAGGATTAAACCGCAATGGACACTTTTGTAGAGCATTCAATTCTGAAGAAAACCCTTCATTGACTGACATTTAACATTTTAAGAAAAAACTCAAAGTTTACGTGTATTTTATTGGGAAATCTTTGCACGCCTTGGGCGAGTACTTAATGTTAAAATTAAGGGTTAAAATTTTCAAGGAGATTTTTTTAGGTGTTTTCCACAAAATTTTTGAGGTAGGAGTAGAAAAAAGCAATAGTCGCAAAAAATTCGCGATTTTTTTAGCGAATTTCGACAGACACGTTATTTTTCTCATCATCACTCCTCATCCTCTCCTCATAGGAATATCTAACTTAAAAAGATGCATATGTCTAATGTACATATACATATCTAGAATTACTAAATTCATCCGCTGAACCGGATTCACGCATACGTGCAACACTTGCCACACGCGTGCATTTGTGAGTGATGTGGAATTGCATCACGAGCGCAATAAATGTTGCATGTTGCACATGTGGTCAGCACCGTTGGCCGCAGCCAGCAATGAAACGTGACTGACATTACGAAAAAGTCGCGCACACCAAACGCGAAAATCACCTAAAGCCTAGTGGGGTGGTGGGGTGTGGGCAGGGAGGTGCAAAAAGGGAAAATTACAAAACAGCAGCAGCAATCAGGCATCACAAATGTGACAAGCCGCATAAGTATATCCGCGACTGCCTGCTGGCGCGTGTGTGCGCGTGTTTGTATATAAGTGTGTGTGACAATTTACGCCACGTTGACACTTTGTTGGGGAAATGCCAGCTAAATCCGCCAAAAAAAAAGCTTGAAAAAACTGGAAAAAGCGCACGAAAATCTCGGCGAATTAATGTTGAAAAATCGATGTTTTCTTTTTTCTGTCGACTTTTTTTTTGTCACTGAATTTTTTCTCTAGCCGCTATTCCAGAGTGTACGCTAGTAGCTTATAGTCAACACTTTTTTCGTCATACTTTTTTTCTAATTTGAAGTTTTCTGCATTGTGCAAGTAAAGTGCATTAGTTTGTTAGAGACTCGCGCAACACTAGCCACACCAAAAATCCATTGCCACTGATTGTGTGTAACTTTTTATCCAACAGAAAAAAAATAAACATAACGCACATACATATATATTTTTTACAACTTTTTTTCAAACCCTTTCACATTTTTGCCTCTTTTCATGCTTGAATCAATGATCCACAATCGGAAACTTCGTCCTGCCATTGCGCTACTGCATTGCCTCGCTCCAACACTCGATTGTCCAATTGAATCGTGATGTGGCATGCCACAGGATTGGACGCTGCAAATAAAATTCGTGCAACTACGTGATGCTGGCGTCTACGAGTGCCAAGTGTCAACCCATCCGCCCACATCGATATTTCTGCATTTGAATGTTGTCGGTGAGTATCGCCAATATGTATTGTATGTATGTAGGTACATGCATACATACAAATATATACCAGTATGTAAAGTTGTAGGCGTGCTAGTTTGTTGGTATATATGTATGTCTATGCATGAATATATTGCAATTCTGTATATCGTGAAGAGCTGCGATTGGTATGTGTGTGCAGCAATTGATTGCATCAAATTTAGTTGATTGTCTGCTCTGCTGCTGCTACTCCTACTGCGCACTGCTACTTCTTAGTAGTGCGTGAAGACAGCTATTTTAGATTTGTGACCAA
This sequence comes from Rhagoletis zephyria, assembly GCF_001687245.7. NCBI lineage: Eukaryota > Metazoa > Arthropoda > Insecta > Diptera > Tephritidae > Rhagoletis > Rhagoletis zephyria. Next base: position 100,265 of record NW_016157245.1, read on the forward strand.
GCAAAGGAAATAACAAGTAGAGATAAAGTGAAAGAGCAAAATCATCAGCACGTTTCAGTCAGTAGATATATGGTGCTCGCTGCTGAATTAAGTTTACTGCAAAAATTCTGATTCAACAATGGGGAGTGGGGAGTCGTCAGAAAGGCGAACGTGTGAAGCTTAATGCTACGTAACACTCTATAAATAAGTTGTCTACTGAGTATGAAGGTTGCATGTTTATTTTGTATTACTACGTAAAGAAGATTTATCGTTGAGTACATACTCTTATCCAAGCTTATTGAATAATAAAATTGGTAAATTGGCTAAAAGCTCTATAACCTAATTTTTAATGAAATTGAAATCTGGCAACTTAGACGTTTATAAAACTAATAAGCATCAATATTAAAAAAAGTATTAAACGAAATGTTGAGAGTACTTTAACTAATCAAGAAGGTTATAAAAATAAACTTGCGTACCCCGAGTGAGACATCAACGTCGGACCACATGCAAATTTGCAGAAAAATCCTATAAATCCTACTAAAAAAAAAATTGAGTGCACTTTTGATTCTTTAAGGTGGAGGGCGGTAATAGTCCCATGTGCCCAATAATGGCTAATGATGTTTTAGCGGAGGACTAGGATCAGAAAACTGTTGAGTAAAGTAAAACTATGAGTAATTGGAAGACGCGCGTCACAAATCGGAAAACGCTAACGTGGTGAAAATTTATTTCGAGAGAAATCACTTGTATATCATTAAGCTTGTGTTGCTCCAACAGTCACAATGGCAGTGTCTCTGCTCACTAGAGTGCAATTCGATAGATCCGAGTTCGAGTTCTGGAGCAGCAGGAAATTTTTTTTTTTTCTTTAATTACATTTTTTTTATAATTTTTCATTTAATTTTATTCTAATTTGTGGATAGAATTATTTTAAACAGAAAAGTATATATTTTTTCATTAAATAATTTTTTTACTCTTATTCTATGTATCTTTTCTGTTTTAATAATTTTTTTTTTCTTTATTTAATTTTTATAACATCTAACTTTCATTGAAAAATAATGTTTTTTTAATGTTTTATGGGCTAAGTTTATTTTGTTTTTCTTAATACATTTTTTTCTTTATTATTATTTATTTTTATTTTGTTTGTATAACAAAGATATATTTTAATTTCATTTGATTTCTAGAAAATCCTTTATTTATTTTCCTTTTGTTCATTTAATTTTTATTTTTTTTTTTTTTAGTTTGTTCCTTTTTGAATAAATTTTTTTCCTGATTAAATTTTATTTAAATTTTTATTAGTTTAATTTAATTTCTAGAAACTCCTTTCTTTTGTTGATTTCACTTTCTTTCAATTTTTACATTTTATTGTTAAGAAAAATATAATTTTTTATTTGATTTCTTTTTGAGGATCTTATTTTTTTTTTGTCTTGTTTTAATTAATTTTTAGATATTGAATTAAGGAACATTTTATTTTTATTTTTAAATTTTCAAGCAAAATTTTCTTTTTTTATTTAATTTTTTCCTTTTTCAAACTTAATTTCTCTGTTTTATTGTAATAAAAAAAATAAGTTAATTTTTTTAATTTCATTTAATTTTAAAAATAATTTTATTAATTTTTGCTTCATTATCATTTAATTATTAATTTTTAATTGTTTTTCATTTATTTATTTTTTATTGTAAAAAATATATATGTAAATTTTTGTTTAATTTAATTTAGTTTTTAAGAATCTTGGTGGCGTTAGCGGATTTTGCAATTAGTCGTTCAAAGGACAGTGGTGAGTTGAAAGACAGTTGCCAAAATCACCCTGTTAAAGAAATCCAGGAGCGAAAACGATAGAAGATACAGAACACGCCTTTTTCGGGCTATATATGTATTTAGCGGGCTATTATGGGCCTAAATTTGGTGCGCCGACACTCAAAGAGAATAAAGCCTTGCAACTAATGTTACCACTTTAAAATGAGTGCAATTATCCTAGTTCGACTTTAGCTCATACAAATCGCCAGAACCTAACAAGATTTATTCTTATATCCAATAGTGAGAAACGAAGCATATAATCCCAGTCTTCTCAAAACTCCACAGAACATCAATCCCCAGCAGATAGCCCACGGTCGATATCTTGTTTTTGTCGTAGAAATGAGATCTTGAATACCTTTCTTCGTCTTACCAAGTGATTAGCCTCAGTTTTTTTTTTTTCTTAAAAGACATTGACAAAATCCCACAAAACAACAGGCCATTCAACCTGAGCGATCACGCTCTGAAAAGGAAATAATTTTCTTATCAAACTGGCAAATCTACTGGACTACTATTCGTAGCCTCATTTCAAATATTTGTAACCACGAGAACGAAAAATTGGGCTGATATAAGTATCTAATCTGAACTTAATACAATTGGTATCAGCGGATAGCTAACCCATCCTTTCAAAGCAGAGATTTCTGTGAGCTGGACGAATAAACGCCAGAACAAATATCTTTTCGCTACGAATGTATTCCTCTCGATATCCTCGCAATATTCATACATATGAATGATGAACAACGTAAAAATCATTAGCTTATACATTTGCTATAAATGTGCGAATATTTTAAATTATAAACTAAAATAAGCTTAGTTATAAAATGAAATGAAATCCCTTGTAAACAAATAACTGATTTATACAATTCACTTAAATATTTATAAATGTGCATTTAAGCATACATACATATGTACATATGTACATATATGTATCTACGTATAGGTATTAGTGAAACCATGCAACAGCTATCTGGACGGACATCCAATGTATATATTTGTATAGATTTTGCAAGGTGGAGGGCAAATCACGACATGGTAAAAAAAAGTGAAAATAAAGTTTTTCACACACACACACACACGTTCATTTAAAGCTTCGGTAGCTCATTGTTATAATACTGAATGCAATTTACAATAACCTAACAAAATTATTGTGTAAAAGAATATTACCGTTAAATCATTGAAAATTTTAACTAAGGCTTTTAATATTTATTTAGAAAGTACTCTAGCTTCGACCGTTGCATGCACTACTTAACTGCATTTTGCGCTTAATTGCAAATTATTTAAAACAATAGCATCCAAAAAACAATGCTATTTTGAATGCGCTTCATTAACGAAAATTTAATTTGTAAGCGCATAAAATGCTAATGTGTTGCCATGTTTCGCCAGCCCGCTGTTGCAGGTGTGTTTTTATTTGCGATCAACACACAGCTAACTATACAAATGCACGCTTGCAACAACAAAAGTAAAGTGCATATACACTATTTGTTTGTTTGGCATACTTTGTGGCGTAATCGCATATTCATTATATTCACCATGCTGACACACGCACGTACACACCAACGCAAATACACTATGAAACGCAAATAGACTAGACTGTACCAGAACAAAAAAAAAAATTCTCCGTACACACTTGAATTTAAGGAGTTGCTAAAAATTTTTAAATTTTCTAAAATTTTTTATTTTTTCTGGCCGATACCGCGCTTCGTAAATTTTTCGTCATTTCTTCGGAATGCACAGTCGGATCTCAAACTATGATATATGTACATAACTATGTATTTACTTCAAAGTTTATTGACGTCAAGTATCCTATTCTAGAACTATTAAAAAAAGGTGACCCCTCGGTTCGGCCAAATGTAGTTTTTTCTTTCAAAATTGCCTCACTAAACTATTTAGATTCGAAGGTATAAGGCGAAATTTTTTTTTTTTTTGCCTGTAACAGGACACATTCTAATGTGCACACCGGGCAGCATCCTTTTTTAAGTCGGACGGATTTCGTAAAAAAAAATTATATTATGTCTCAGATTTGCACCAAATTTTTTTTATAGGTTCTATAAATAATATAAGCTTACACATATTGGAGTAAATTGTTTTTCCTTTCTTTCTTCGGAGATATGATCTGTCAAAGTTTGGATTTTTTCGTGATTCTGACTAATCATGTACCTACTTCTTCAAATCGTTATATCTCTTCTGCTCACCATAAGGACTTCATTTTAACATCGTCTAAAAAAAAATGATATGGAGATATATAAAATCAATTCCACGTTCATGGAGGAGGGCTGCCACCTGTTTAAAAAATAAAATTCTGCTTGAATTAAGTTACCTATTTGTTTGAAAATTTTTACTTAACATTGGCAGGCCTAAATAAATTGCAGTTTCATAATATTTTGAAAAGGGTTACCACCTGTTTGTATAGTCAAACTTAAATTAATTATTCGCAAGCTATTTGAAAAATTAGAATATGGTTGTCAAAGAAAGAAACCTTCAGATTGAACATTTAGAATATTATTGAGGTGTTTTACTAGGGTTGCCACCCGATAAAAAATTGCATTCAATTAATTTAAATGAATTACTGCAATATGGGTGTCAATCGAAATGTTTTTGAAAATGGTTTTAGTTCTAAACTATATACGGTAGCCACCTGACCTGTTTGAAAAATCAAATTCTACTTGAATTAATGGAATTAGAGCATTGGAATATGTATCAATATATGGGTGTCAGAAAGAAGGGGTTTAATAAGATTTTAGCTGTAAACTAATTTAGAGAACGTTGCCATCTGTTTTAAAAGTCGAATTTAAATTAATTGTGCTCTAATTAAAGTGGCAAATGTAAGAGTGTAGAGCCCATAAAAAAATGTTTTAAGGCGAATCGAAGGTGTGACACCAAATTTGGTGTCCGATATGAAAAAGAATGGCTCATGTATGCTTGTATTCACATTTTTGTTTGTTTGGCAATGAAATACAAGTACATACATATATTTATGAGGCCACATTGCTTAGTAGAATTATTGTGCGCATTTAATTTAGGCCATTAATGTTGCTAATGCAACCATGTGCAAAATAAAATCGTAATAACAATAAATTTGAATTTGTATATTTTCTACAAATAGCGAATAGGAAATGTTTTAATGAGCAACCATAGATATAATTTACACATTTGCAAAAAGCGCGAAGAGATTTATTACAAATTTAAATATGCATTTAAATGGCGATGGGAATTTCATAGCCAACTCAAATATAAAACTCTCTGCTCTACCAGCGCCAACATTTAACCCTACTGCCAATGCACTTCATCTCTTCGGTTGGCAGCGCGCTCATGGCCACAAATTACTCTTTTTACAAACACACTTAATGTGGCGATTATATTTACATACATGCTGTCATATGTACATACATACATATGTTTTTGTGTAGGAGTGTGAGCTTATGCGTGGGTGGCCGTGCAGGCAAGTGCTACACCATATTGCCATACGACGCCAGTGACGCGTCCTTGAGCTCATTTTTTTAGTGCACTTAATGGCACAGCGGCTGCACGAGCATATGAGTTGGTGATTTTGTGATTATTTTTTCTGTTTTATTTACGGTTTGGTTTAAAGTTACTATGTATTTTCCCACTTTTTAGTTATATTGTCTAAAAAAAAGCAAGAAATATTTTGTCTTTTTTGAGCCTCTATATTTTAACATAAATTTGTATGCTAACTAACAGTAAAAATTTAAATGTATGAACAATAATATTTTGATAAAATAATTTAATTAAGGCTTAGACAGGAATGCTTGTTACTTGATAGTTCTTTCTTAATTCCTTTATTTTTAATTTTTTTATTTAAAGTTATAATAACTTTGTGCACAAGTGCGCTCGGGTATAAAAATACTTACTTTAATATATGTGAGCAATGAGCTTCTCAGATCAAACTCTGTGTAGTTTCTCGTTGTGAGGGTCAAACAAAAACTGAGTGTTTTTTTTTTGTATAGAACACTTCTAAACAGGCAGCTACTGAGCGTAAGCAAAGTTAACGGTATTAAATAGCATGGCGAGATAAAACAAAATGTGCTGGATATGCCTTACAGACCAGTTGCCGTCCGAGGAAGGGCTAAACAACAGTATATTTTCCATGTATACTTTTACTTTTAAGATCCAAGAAAAAAAACTATCAGATAATTTCAGAGACCGAACATAATAGTTATTGATAAAAATTGTCATGTAAAAATTCACTATGAAGGAATTGTTCCAACACTAAGTGATATATACCAATCGATTTTTTTTTTAACCGAGACTCAAATTTGGAAATAAATTTTTATTTGGAATTTTTATGCAACATTAAAAAAATAACAATTATTTTTGATTTTTATATTATAAATCCAAAATATCAATTGTTTTTGGTTTTACATTATATGTTTTAGATAACAGTTATTGAAAACTTTTAAATATAAAAGTCATCAATATAAATCTGTCACAGACTTTTATATTTTAAATCATTCGTTTAAAAGTCATTACCGTTTTTCGGCCAGTAACTGAGTTCTAATTATGACTTTTATAAAAAAAAAGCCTTCGATAACTGTTATCTAAGACATATAATTTAAAAATCAAAAATAACTGTTATTGGCAGATTATCGGGATAACAATCAAAAATTATTGTTATTTTGGATTTATGAAATAATAGTCAGAAATAACGGTTATTTAAGGAGTAATTAAATAAAAGTAAAAAAATAATCGTTAAAGAGCGATTTCTTAATAAAAGTTGTAACTGTTACGGTCTCTGGATAATTTTATTCTAACGATATTTACAGAGCAATTTGAACAAAAATTTAATATCCGCGTGTTGGTTTTAATACATATGATGTCAAAAAAATTTCAATAAGCCAGCATTTGTTAAGAAAAACACGCACTTGAATTCTAATTATTACTCAATGATAAAGTTTCAATGATAAGCCCATTTAAGCATCATCTCTTTTATAGTATCTAGTATTTAAAAGATAATTAATTGTATGTAATCCTATGCAATTGGCTAGATATTAAAATTTGAAATTCGATAATAATATTTTAAGAGTACGTGGTAATTAGAGTTAATTGAAAAATTAAAACACTATTTCTATGCAGTTATAAAACTAATGAAGTCAATGTAAGAATATGTTTATTGCTTAATTAAAAGTTATATTTTTTGTATATTTTTTTTATGACGATACGCAAACAAATTCGTGTTTTATACTGATTCCATAAATTTTCTCTCCACCAATGGCATCAAAAGTCACTTTGCACACTCAATTAAATCAAATGATGCCAAATCAGAAATCACATTTAACATAATTGAATCCGCGATGGCGGTGGGAAATGGTAAATGAAAAAAAACAGACAATAAAAGCACCAAAATCAAGTTTTGTGGTGCGTATAAATAAATGGGCGACTTAGCTAAGCGGATTAAACTGGTCGGAAGTACGGTTGTTTTGTTTGTATTTGCTAGTTTCCGCGCAGGAAAAAGTCAGATTAATAGTATTAGCGTAGCGTACGGTTGGCGCATTTGTGTTTGCGTATTTGCGGTGACCGGTAGCGGCAGCAATCAGTGTGAACTCAATTTCACTTTTGCATTTGGCGCTTAGCAGCACCAACGGATAGCTACGCATGTCAATCGCGCGAATAATGCAAATCAAAGCTACACGCACGAAAGTAGGCAAAAACAGGCAAACCAAACGCAAACAATACATGCAATCACATATCTGCACATGCATACATACATACATTTTCTTTCTAATTGCTTTCGATTACTAATTTTCGCCAAATGTATTTTCGATTTAATTTCATGGCTTTTCCGTCGTCGCATCATTGCCATATTCCAAACTATATGCATTTGATTTGATGCAACTACAAAAACAACAACAACAATTGCACTTTAATCAACAAATGCAATTCTGCGATTTTGCCGCGTCGCTCTATCGCGCATTACATGGCCTCTGCAATTGGCGACTGGACTGCCTTTGCCGCCTCGCGTTTTTATCCATTCAATTCGCTTAGAAGCACGCGCCGAAATTACAGGCCCGCCAATACGATATTTGACGCCTGGCTCTACACTGCGCCTGCAATGTCGTGTTGTGCAAAATACGGAGGCGTCAGAGTTTATATTTTGGTATCATGACAACCGCATGATCAACTACGACAGCGATCGAGGCATAAATGTTTCAACGGATCCAGGTGAGTGAGAAATTTAAAAATCATACAATTTAGATAAGTATTTACATCAGGCTGGATCGATTTTGTGTGGGTTAAATAATGGTCATTTGATTTTTGGGAACGTCCCATATATTATTTTTTATTTTGTTAAGCCTGTATTGCCAAGTCAGATTAAAAAAAAATTTTATCCAGCGCACAAGCGTATTGAAAATTACGAACATGGAAACCAAAAACAAAAAGTCTGTAAAAATGTCCAGTGGAATATTTAAATCGTCGTTATTTTCAGCGCATGTCAAATGAAGGCTAAATCCAATGGTAGTATTTCTAAAAGTACGAAAATTATGTGTTTTGCTATGAATTGAAATTAATCCCCAAAAGGGCAACTTTTTAAATTTTCAGAAAATCAATCGCTTTTTGGTGGAATTTCTGATTTGCGTTAACCAGAACAGTCCAATTTTTTTATTAATTTTTTTTAGTAACCGATTACTTAACGAGTTTAAAATTTATATGCCAAAAGATATGGAAGTCTCGCAAACTATATCCTCATGAAAAAAAAAATAAAAAAATAGTTTGGAATAAACAACCTATTGGCAGTCGAGCCTATGTTTTGGATTCTACCAAGTGATAAATCTGGAAAATTTTTCATTCACAATACATAAAAAAATAACTTTCGAATATCACTTGATCTAGAAAAAACATAAAGAGGGCCATATTCTATGACACAAATTTAAGTTTACTTGTTTTGGCGTTTTTTTTCTTTTACTTGAGCGTCCCAATAGTGTACACTAGTGTAGCAACGTTCTGACTTTAAACCTTTATGAAAAATTTAGCAACACTATTTCTCTTACTTCGAAACTTGGAATTCTTAAATGAACTAAGAACACCGAACAATTTCGATTTTATTTGAGTCAGATAGATAATAAAAGAAAAATGCCGTTATGCGCGTGACCTTTTTATATATATATTTATTTATTTATTTAGTCTATGGTTTTATAATAACATTACAGACTAGAAGAGTACAACATTAATTTAGAACTATCAGAAATAATTCATAAAGCTAAAAATAGGAATTCAAAAGATTTAAAAAAGCTGTCTTTGGGATTGAAAAGTCTACCTCGTCTACATTATTCGTGGCATTAAATTCACGAATGGCGCGATAAATCGGGGCATTGCTGGCGTATTGCGTTCTAACATTACAACCATAAAACGGAAGGAAATTTCTAAGGGATCGCCTGGGGACATTAAATCTTATCCTCTCTAACAAAAACGGACAATCAACAATGCCATTAATAATATTATATGTATACGAAAGTCATAAGACAGACCTGCGACTTTCTAAGGACTTGAGATTAAAAAGCATAAGACGTGAAGAATATGACGGCACGGGGTCTGAAAAGTTCAAACAGCGAAGGGCAAACCTGAGAAAAATTTTTTGAACACGTTCAACTCTGTTTATAGCATTCTGATTATACGGCCTCCAAATAAAAACCGCATATTCGAGATGTGACCCAACAAATGACGAATACAGTAACTTGAATGTATAAGGATCCGAGAATTTTGAGGCATTGCGTCTTACAAAGCCTAGAACAGAATACACCTTTGCAGTTACATAGCTAATGTGTTTATTGAAAGAAAATCGATCATCAAACACTACGCCAAGATCTTTTATCTCATCTGCACGATTTAGATCATTAGCCGATATATGATAGCTGGTAAGCAGAGAATTGGAAATTTTAGAGTACGTTAGTTGAAAACATTTACTAATGTTCAAGGAAAGGCGTGACTTCAGACACCACAAATGAAGCTTATCAATATCATCTTGGAGCCTAATTGCATCAGATGTGTTTTTAATTACAGAGAAAACTTTTAAATCGTCCGCATAAAGCAGAAATTTTGCAAAAGAAAAACAACTACTAATGTCATTGATGAAAAGTATAAAAAGTGGACCTAAGATACTACCCTGTGGCACTCCAGAAGATGGAACGAACGGGCTACAAGTAGCCCCGTCAATTGAGACAACACACCGTCTGTTACACAAGTACGACTCCAACCAACGCAGAAAACTAGAACGAAAGCCAATGCAAGCAAGCTTTTGAATTAATATACTATGTAACACTCTGTCAAACGCTTTTGAGAAGTCTGTATAAATACAGTCAACTTGAAAACCTAACGGAAAAGACTCGAAACAATATTCACTGAAAACAGCGAAGTCTTGTAAATTTCTGGCCTTTTAGACAAGCTTTTTAAACTAAAAATAAATAATTACGCTAATGTAGTAGTAGCTATGGTTGCCATATCATTGCGTAATTAGCATTTCCGTTTGACTTCAACGCGCTTGCAAATGCAGCGCATTTTAATAGGAAATCAATGAAAATTAAATACAAATTTGCACTTCTAGCTAATGGCACATGGCGTTGTGCACATACAAGTATTTTGTGTTAACTTAAAAATGTGAATTTCACAATAATCGAAAACAATAGTTACTTACCAAACCAACATAAAGTTTATTGTAGGTGTGCTTTAAAAATGTTTAATAAAATAACCGGGAATCGAGCCTGGATTTTTTATTTATTTATTTATTGTTTTTTGTTATTTATGGCCTTATTTATATCAATTATATTCAACAATTTTATTGGCCGTTTCCAATGAAAAACTTTTGTGTAAATTATTGTTCTTTTCCCACAAACGTTTTTGATTGGAAACAGCATCAAGCTCAGATTTCAAAATTGTTGAGTGTATTTATATTTAATACAAAAAAAAAATTATAAATCCTTTCCTTTGTTAAATTTATTAAGTAAACTTTTTCAAAACTATTTTCTATTTATCGCAGATTTCCAATCATCAGAGCTAACAATTCAACGAACACGGCGTGAGCATTCGGGAAATTTCACTTGTGTGGCTAGCAATACACAACCTGCAAGCGTGTTAGTGCATATTTTTAAAGGTAATACTAATTAATTGATAGTAAAATATCGGAAAACTCGGAAAGAAATCTTTTAATTAACACCGAGTCCTTCTGATTCGTATGGATTTCTGCTTTTTGTTGCAAAATACTTGAAAAGGATGGATATAAGAATTTGTTTTTCTCTCATGTAAAATTTGTAAAAATAGACTTAGCAACTTTTCACTTTTGCAGCCGATTACAGCAAGAAGCATCGGAAGTACGTATAGAGATAAAAATAGTATACTATGACAGGCATTAGCATAACGTATCACCAAATACCAGCTTGTGCCCAGTCTCTACGTTAATAGTGTCTTTCTTGTCTGGGTTTCCCGCCATAGGAAAATGGAAGACAATGAGGTAGGTGAATTGCCGAGGAAAGGAGCCAGTTTGGAGGACTTGCAAAATAGCCAAAGAACTCTGACCTATTCAATAGTTTTCGGACAGAAGTCATTAGAATTGTAAAATCTATTCGTGGCCCACGGGAAAAGATAGGATATAAATGGCCCAGAAATCTGTGTACACAAAAATTCGGGTGGTCCATAAAGGTTTTTGGTATAGGGTTTTGTTGAATATGTATGTTATTTTGACAGCAACACCTCTTTCCTACTGAAGTTTTGGCAGAAAGTCAGCTTGAACAAAGTTAAGAAATATAAAAGATTTTGCTCGAAAAATCATATGACGTGCATTTTTAACTATGTGACTATGTTAACAACCAAAACTGTCTCTCCCTTGTGGCGAACATCGAGCATGCCATTCGTGAGATAGATGGATCCAGAAAGCGTCAGCAAAGTTAGACAAAACTAAGTTAAAAGAATACGCTACTGCCATGCTAGCCAACTACGCCCCCTTCTCACATAACTTTATTTTCGTAAATTGTAAAAACTACGATCATTCAGTAAATATTGGATCCAAATTGTTGGAAATTATTGCGAAAATTGAAATGTGAAGTAGAATTTTTGTACAAAATAATATTACAATGAAATTTTTGGAAAAACTCACTCAAGTGTGGGGCCTATTGGACTATGGATGTATGTAGGTAAATTAATGCATGTGTAATTGAAATTGCAAATATAAGCCTACTCACATATTTAACAAAAAAATGCGTTCAAAAGACTATGCAGAACTTTACCTTAACTTTGCACAACACGTTTCAGTACAATTTCCCACAATAGAAATTAAGCATTACAATTGTGGGCATATAAATAGGTAGGTATATGTGTGTATACGTACATACATACATATCCACATAAAACACCATGCAACAGGTCACCTCCAAATAGTTATTCACCATGTTTTTCCAATAAATTAAATTGCTTTTCAGCACCTGTCAGCGTTGCTTTAGCTGCACTTTAGCTGGCGATAATTGCAAACACTTGGGCGTCTAGGTACGGCATTTCTCAGGCTAACAAAGAAAGTTCTTATGTACGTGCACATGTGTATGTAAGTTGATGCTTGTAAACATGTGCTCACAATCAAAGTCAATGAACTGGCAAGCCATGGAAAAATTTATATGTAGAATGTGTAATAGGCAAAAGGTAAGGTATGAGTAGGAAAAAGCACAGATTGAAATGGTAGTCGTATGGAGCTCACGTGTGCTCTCTGACATGCAGACACATATTTATAGGAATTTAGAACAAATTTTAGTATAAGAATTGAATTTGATAGCAATATTGCTTTTACGTCTACTCCGTGTGAAATTGAATCAATACAAGGAAAATATAGAGACTAAAGTGATGTTGTACTTGCTCGCTAAAGCTGCCGTTTGCAACTAAATATGTTGTTGTTGATTATACAATATAAAATTTACTAAACCATAATAACAAAACTGTATTACATAACTCTCTATGTATGTATACAATCATGCAAAATAAGTACTAATATCCTCAAGTTCTACACATACCGACGAAATCGATAGTAAAAGAAGGTTCAGTGCTATCAGCAGCACTAAAAAATAAAATTAATTAGAAGAAGAAAATGAAACCCTTACCTAGCTGCATAGGGTGCTGTGGTCAGACCGCACCTCAACAAATGGATTATTGACGTATTTGGGAGTTTAGTAGTACAATTTCAATAGCAGTTCTGACAAAAGAAAATGGTATAAAAACCTAAACTTCCTTAGTCTCTGCCTCTATCTGAAAACGGTGGTGTTTTATTTTTACTTCTTAATGGGGTTTCTAAGAAATTACTACAAGCTACATTGAACCATAAGCACAATGGTTTTTCAGCCAAGTTATGGTTTGATTTTTTATAGTCAATAAGCCGATTATAAGAAATATGATTCAGGTTGATTAATTAAGAATAAATTCATACGTATGGCAGTGGCTGAACGAGCAGAGGTGCTTGCTGTTATTTGTTGGATTCCAGCAGTACGAACTCCGTCAGCGCAATACATAATTTCTATTTTTTTCTATTTTTGGTTTTTCTTAATTACGAAAAAGCCTCTGTGAAGTGCAGAACCGAATCAAGCGACGAAGAAAATTGATTCAACTTGAACATTTAAAGACACATTTATAATGCGGCTGTAGCTGAGTGTGTAAAGAGGCTTGTTGTTATTTGCTGATCCCGCCAGAGGCAACATGTTAATATGATAATACAAATTTTTGTTTTGTATCTCCGTATTATGAAAAAGCACCTGTGAAGTGCCGCACATAAACGTATTCAAATGAAAAATCGACAACCAAAAATTTGGATAATGTAACAAAGTTGTGGTTAATATTACCAAATCGATGTTGAAAATATCAACCAAGGCGTTATTAATATAAACCTAAAATTACGTTGATTCCTTTTCAAGTTTGAATTTGGTATTATTAACCAATTTTTGGTTGATTTTTCTCTCAGTGTACAAAGAAGTGTCTGCCGCTCGGATAAGGTGTTAAATTGTGGGTAGGGACCCTCTACCAAACCTTTAGGCGAAATGTGTGAGCACCAAATATTTATATACTTTTGGAGAGCGAATTCCGTAATAGTTTGACATCCTGCTCTTGCTCTTCATCAGCTTCTTATGTGCGTGTTTGTTTTATTTTGACCCCAAGGATCCAAGGTTGCATCCACCTGCATGGTTGGACCTGTTGGCACCTGTTTTGCTATTGTTTGCACTGATACCAAATTTAGCGCTAATCTTTCTCTCGACTGCTAATTAGGTTGTCTCCCATATTTCCTTTTGAAACTCACGAAGATAACCTGTAAATACATTAGGCGTGCTAAAGTTTCTGCCTTAACCAAGTCTTCTTCTAGGTTTTACTTTAAATGCTTCTTGTTATTTTTTTTCAAAGTTATGCTTCCATTGTGCCTGGGCTTTCTGGCGTTATGTTATGGACGTGATCATCCGAATTCCGAAAGCCGCGAATGGACAAGCTCTTCATTCATTTTATAAACTATGACTTAGAGCCGCTTGCATCACGTTTGGTTAACACTTTCTCCGAGCAAGACACCATATCGGCGTTATCGACTTTCTGTTATAAGCATGGCGTCGATAACGTAGATAACAATGTGTAACTAGGGGTAAGTGTTAGCTAGACATGGTACAAATGGCTCTTAATAGGTTAAGTTTATTTTCTGTCCATTAGCTCAATAATGTTTAATACTTAATTTAAGAATGTTTCATTTAATTTGAAAAAAATATCATTTAATTTGAATACATTTTCATTGATTCTGAAAAAGGTTTCGCCTTATCTGAAAAAGGTTTAATTTAATTTGAAAAAGGTTTCACATATGATGAAAATGGTTTCATTTAAACTGAAAATTCTAAATGATCCTTTGGCCATTTCGGGTCGATTTCCAACTTGATTGGGATATCTACGTTCGTGATGGACAATATTTTGACATTTTAACCCAACTTCCAGTGTGCGGTTTATACCTGCTGCCGAGCTGACGTTTAAGTTCGTTTCTTTGCGTCATTGGTATTCGCGTCACTTATACCTATTCGTTTGAGTCGTCGCTTTTTACGGCACACATGCCTTACTATGGTAGGGATTACTAAGATCATGAATTTCGATACCTTGAAACTTATACTTGATCCCACTATAATTAAATGAAATTTAGGTGATAATTTGCCAAATTTTTAATATTTATGTATAAAGTATGAAATATTAATTTTTATTATAGATATATCTAATAACTTAGACTTAAAAAATAATTTTTAATTAAATAAAAAATAAAAAAATAGCCAGCGGCTGTTCAAACTGTCACCCACTTAATTAGATAACCACAAAGGTACATATGCACCCTTTTTTACGCCAAAAATATCTGTAACTGTGTTTCAAGCTACTCTTTTTGCTTGCATTAAATAATTTTATTGTGGACTTGGTTGGGTAGAAGTTTTCTTTTGTGTATTTGTGGCCAAATAAAATTTAACAATGAAATACCATAGTGGACTATATAGTTTATCTACCGTCATCTTTCCTCACCAGGACACTTATTTGCGTTTGTTTAGTTAATATCCCCGTTAGCGTTTTAAAGGCATACATCGGTGTAAGCACATGTGTATGTATTTCCCCAAAATATTTTACTCATTTGAAGCTAATCACATTCAACGTTTTCAAGCATTTGTCAAATTATTTTGAACATGAAAAACCTTTCTTTTCACATAGTTCCACATGAGCTCACGCGCTAATTGAATTAAGTCGGCAGCTAACGGTGACCAATTCATCAGTTAAGCGCACACTCGGTTAGAGTCAGTCAAAGCCAATCAATCAGTATTTCATTCTATAATTTATTAAAAAAAAAATCTGCGCATGACTTTGGTTTTTATACATAAATACGCGCTTTGGTGTAGGTGAAAGTTATTTTGATTTATGCAATAATGAAAATTATCGTCAATTTCAAATTGTGTGTACATAAAACTAAGTGGAATTACGCTACGTTAAAGTACTCCTTTTAGCGGAAAGCAACGATAATTAACTGATTTGATTTTCTAAAAGAGATAATTTTAATTGAAAACGTTGAAAATTTACAAGAATATCAAAAAGTTACAAGAATAAAGAATAGTTAACGCAGCATTCAAAACTTATTTAGGCATAAACTAGCGCATTTCTTTACGAATGAGTTTATATGGCTATAACTTTTTGTCCTCTCCTACCGAGAACTAATAGCTGCGAACAAATAGGTACTTAGAATTATGGATTCTTGTTGTTGACTTAGGCAGGGCATCTATATACATACAAAATTCTATTACAGATATGCTTTAGTGTGCTTGATTTCGAATTAATACACATATGCATAGGCATATCTTCCACATATATGTACATAAGTAAGCATATAAGCAGTGCTCTCCTTTTAAATGCTAGAGGCAGTGAACTTAGCAATAAAGTATGTTCATATGCATATACATACATATACATACACCCATATGTTTATGCATAACTATAGGTGCATGTGAAGCATCCACTACAAAGTCACTTTACACGTACAGCATTACCCCTAAGACTAAGAGCGAACATAAATATACTAGCAGTACTCGTAGGAGCAAATAGCCAATGCAACGCATGTCGCTGACCTAACGAGAACAACAACGACGAGGACGCCAACAATGTAACACATTATGGAAGGACGCGCTCTAATGAACTCTACACATAAATTCTCAAAACATAGTGCAAGGATTGTTCAAAGGACACGCATGTATTTACGTACACGCATACATATAGATTTATCTATGTATGTATTAGTGAGGCGATGGCAAAAGGGATATTAATAATAGTAGTGAATACGATCGAGGGAAGTAAATAAGAGGATATTGCCAGTGCGATTTCATGTATTCCCACCAAACTGCTTAGCTAGTAAAGCAAAGCTATTGTCTAATTAGAAATGCTTTGGGCCATTGTCTGGCTTTAGAGCAATGGGAAATATCTTCGACGGTTTAACTCTTACTGTACTAAGAATTGCATAGTATATTAGATAATTGTCCTGCTAATCGAGGTAATTGATATACTCGTATATGTCGGTTAAGTTTAATTTATTCGAATGTCCACTTCTTACATTTAAAGATTATTAGTGTGGGCATAAGAAAATTCAAAGCAATTTAACTACTTTTATTGGTAAACTTAAATAAATAAACGCAACTAGCTTTGCTAAGCCTTGTAATACTCGTGTGCTTCTGGGTAGAAGTAGTTTTAAAAAATTTATGTTTGTTTGTATTGGTTTGTTTTTCCAAGTGTTAGGAAAGGCAGCTGAGAAGGAAAAAGCAAGATGACTCCTCCTCGACTCCAAGGTTCCCTATGAAGATTATCCGGTTGAGACCGATAGCTGACCCTTAGAAAGTTTCAAAATCTCCTTTGACTATCCGCGGTCGTCTACCAAACTCAAGGAGTTTACAACTTTGCTTGTCGCCATTTTCGCCCAGCGCTCCCTGAGCCAACAATAAACCCAAGTGCAGTCCACAGGCAGCCACTATGGGTGGGTTCAGGATGAATGCACTTAAAAGTATCCTGTCTGCCTCGTTAGTTACGGTTCCATTTTATCTGTTATGAAACCTAAGATTTCAAAGACCGCCGAGTGAAGATGGAAGAGTCAATATACTCACGAAACTATGGGCCAAATATAGTAAAACTGCGTTCTCAATTTTAACCTCTGACGTCAGGATATTTTTAAAGGGCATTAAAATTTTAGACATATTATTAACACAAACATTATTTAAAAAATTTAACATTGTGGGTACCAAATGAAAGAGAAAATTTTGTCGAACCTAAAAACATAACAGTTGTTGGTTTAAAAGGACGAATAAGTACTGAAAGTACACTTTTAATTAATTTAATTTTTTATGCTAAAGTTAGGAGCACAGAATTCGAGGATGTGGTCGTATTAGTTTATAATTTTTTTAAAAATAAATATTGATAATTATTTAAGTATATTCAAGGACAAAATTTTAAAAAGACATTTTGCATACCGATTCGTCTTTGTTCATTAAATATTTTTCAATTCTTCAGCCACATTGGTGTTCTAGATTGCACTGGGTTTTTTAAATAATTTTGGAATTAATGATATTTTTTAAATTTCAAAGTCCTTTTAAAGAAAAATGTGACGCGGAAGAGAAAAACTAAATACGCAATTTTACTACACTTTGCCCATAGCTGCGCGAATATATTCATTTTTGCGTGTTTAAAATTTACTGTCGCACGGTGTTATGCGTCGAGTTGAGGTAGAAATTATTAAAATTTACTCTGCAAGCAGATCAGACGGCCGTCTACCCCTGTTACCATTATCGCGACCCGCATTAACTGGCATCATTCCGTTATCGGATATCGCATCGCAGAAGCTGAATTTTCCGACAGTGGATCTTTGCCCCGTCCAATACATTTCGCATTTTCGCGCTGATGACAGCTAGCCGAGGTACAGGTGCATACCATCAAAACTGAGTCCTTTAAATGTTTGCTGTGATCGTAGTCAAAAGGGGGTCCCCTCCGAGGGATTATTCTTGTATTTCTTTGTAGCCTATTTTCATGTAGCGTATCCCAAACCTAGCGTACAACCCATTACCAATGGACCTGCAAGACCTATGTAAGTGAGTTGGTAAATTGAATCAACTGGCACATTAATGTAGCTCAATCCAACCTAGACATTGCTAAATATGAAGCATTATGGTATTTATAAATCGTAACTTTGAATACATAAATATAAGTATGTATCAGTAAGTATACCACACACTTATCCATACACATCAATACATAATTGAATCCACTTCTAAAGCCACATGTATTCTGAAGTTAAAAAAAAAAACTGCTGTCACCATTTTCCAGTAAAATTTTTTTTCCGGAACATCTGACTAAACTAAAAAAAAAATGCGATAAAAAGTCGAGTTGTAAATTCTGCTGCACTTAATGTGTTAACACATTAAAATAAATTATTTATATACAAGTGTGCGCATTGGGGTATTTATGTGCATACATATAAGCCTCTGTTCATACTTGTGTGTATTTTAGTGACTTACGAACGTCCGCATGGTATTGCGAATAAAAATGTAGCAACATAAAACGCTAAACATAAAAATTATACCAAAATTGTGTATGCTGATTGTTGTAGCTTGTTGAATGCTGATGCAAATTGCGTACTGAATGCCGAATGAATTTAAATGTAATACAAAACGTGGCGTATTTAAAGAAATTGATTTTTTTTTTTAGCATATTTGTAATTTTGTTTCAACGCCGTTGATTTGCCGGCTTTCTGCGTGCGGTCGTTGAAGTTTGCTACAGCATTCGCTTACCACAAGCATGCATATGACAAATAAAATATTTTCTGTGTGCGCGTGTAATAAAAGTAATTTATGAAAATTGCAAAACCATGAACTACGCGAACTCCATGCCATTGGCGGCAAATTCCTAAGCCTACACTCTGTTAGGGTACGAAGATAATTCGCATGCGCATATTTGTGAAGCAAAACGTCGCCAGAAAACTAACTGCCATATATGGGATTGTAAATATACATATGTACATTAGGGTGCATCACTAAAAAAAAGGTAGCGGTTTTCCTACAGGAATCATAAAACTTATATTTTAGGACTTCGGCCAGAATGTGTTTGAAAAAAATATCGTTATTTTCATCCCGTTGATAAAATTTATAAAAAGCTTCCAAGCTTTCGAGCTTTACTTTTCTATGCACTGAAGCAATTTTTTAGAAGAATTTTGAAAAACTAAATTTATTTATAAAAAGTCGATTTTGGGGGTATTTTCAAATGGGACCGGTTTACGTAGTTCTTAATATTTTTCCGAAATATTTCAGCATAGGTCTTAAAATATAACACATTTTATAGTTCCAATGATAAAATGGTACCGATTTTATTTTATTTTTTTTTTTTTTGTATGGAGAGTGATGCACTCTAATGTACATTCATACTATTGCAGTCATGTAAAAAGACTACGTGCTGCCACAAATACCGAACGCATCGCTTAACGTTGGCAAAATGCTACAAACCAAAATACAAACGTACAGTATCTGTGCGTTAGTTTGCGTATGTGATGTTGTCAAGCGCCGCAAAAACCGCAGTCAGTCAGTCACTCAACAGTAAAATAAACCCACATTCGCTTAAGGCAAACATATACACATGCAAATAAATTGCTTGTACAAATACCACACTACACACACAAAAGCCTGTGGCCAAACCGGCGACATGGGTGTTGATGGCTAGCGAAAGATGCGAATGCGTCAGCGATGACAATAGCGTACATATACTATGTATCTCCTTATGTAATCGATATACAAAATACATACTAGGGTGGCCGTCAAAATATCAACATCATAGGGCGCAGTTTTATGTGGCTCTACGTGCAAAGTAAAGGCAACCACAAAAGAAAAAAAATAAATAAATAAAAGAAAAATAAAAATTCAGAGATCGCTACCAAGGTTAAAAAAATTTTATTTTTTTCAAATCGTAAAAAATTTACCAAAATATTGACTTTGACCAGCTATGTGTAAACCAGCGAGTCTATGAATTTGTTTAAACTTATCAGATTTCTAGTAAAAATTATGTGAAATTTTCGCAATTTAAAAAAATTTAAAATTTTTTCAAACCCTGGTATCGACCCCTAAAAATATTTTTGAAACTTTGAAATTTTCGTAGCTATTTTAAGGAACACCCTAATACATACATATATATGTACTATCTATATAACTTCGTATTGTGTTGGCTAGCATTTGTATGGTTGTGTATTTGCACAGATTGACAAAACCACAACGACAGCAGTGTTGTATTGAAATATTCGAATGCACAACAGAATTTGTACATATGTAGCCAAAGCAACGCTTTTAGTGTTCGGCAAATAACGCATTGGTTAAGCGTTTGTTTGCTTGCTACATGTAACTCTCATTGTTGCCATAGTTATTTAACTGTTCCACACATGCCACAATTTCGATTACGCATAGATACGTTGTTTGCCTGCGTCATCGCGGTTATATCGCTGCATGCATTCTGTTATATGCTAACATCTACATAAACCGTCTAAACTCATTACGAATTCGAAGTTGTGATATTTAAATTTTCCCAATTTTAAACTTTCTAAGCATAAAATGACGAAATAATTGGAATACACACGTATACCTCCTTAGTTTCTTTCTCTGAAAACTCAAATTTTGTATCTTTACTTTCCCTTAAAATCACTTGAATTGGCTTCGTAAACGAATTCTAAGTTCGAGGAGTTTCGACTGGGTGGAGTTAAAAATAGAATCACACAGAATAATCGTTCTAAAAATAAAGCCAACATACAGACTCTGTGGACAAATAAGTCCCGATGAAATATATTAGGGCTCTTCAGGATGTTGTGGAAATGTTCTTGGATTTGCAATTGGAATTGCATTTGCAAATTTTATGTTTGCTGCCATAGCAAACATGTGTCTTTTACTGTCAGCCGTACAGCCCTATGGTGTCCCGGCCCTCATGTCGAAAGTATAACAGTACTTTATCGGCCAGCGGCCATGTTACTAACTGAGTTCTGATTTGGGGTTAGGTTTAAGTGGCCGTTACCATGCATAACCATAAATAACCATGGCAGCTTATTTATTCTTCCTCTTCTTCTTTTTTGACTCTGTAACCGCCTAAGAGACATTGTGACGTAAAGAAAATTCTTTTCGCGCTGTCGAAAGTAGCTTTAAAATCGACAAATATATGGTCTCTGTCAATCCTTTTACAAGAAATGGCATATTATGAATACCTGGTCAAAAAGTTCGTTGACGGTGGGCTTCAGTCTTTCTCCCAGCTCGATAAGACATTGTAACCGACCTTGTAAATCGACGCCTCCATCATCGACTGGAGGCTCGGGTTTGCCTTTCTGGCATCTTTCATAGCTGCTGCCATTCAATAGGGTGGACATGTGTTCCCTCCATAATTTAAGTCACAAGGTATCTTACAGGAGTTCATTAAATTCAAATAATCCCAGGGATTCTAGAGAAAGCGCATAAAAGTGGAGCTCTCAGCGCTATTTGCTGCACTTCTTCCCGAAAACATGGCAGCCGTTAGCGACGAACTTGGAGTGTCAAGCCAAATACACAAGAAACCATAAAATTTAGTTTTAAAAAGCGAATTTTAAACTTTATTTGTAAGAAAAATTTCGGTTCATTAATTTCAGAAGTCACAGTGCAATATTAAGTTTTTGTTAAAAGAAAAGGTTGCCTAATATTTTGTACAACTAATTTCCACATTACGTAGTAAAAAGGTTCAGTAGACAAACTAAAACTTCATTCCAACCGTGGTATTAAGATTTGTACCACGATCTGTTTGTTAGGAAAAATAAAAAAAAGCCTACGCGTTAGAAACTATAGCAGCTATTTTGGAGATCACCACATCTCCTCATCAGATTTCTCTTTCTAGACCTCAGCAGGGTTCGAAAACCCATCTCGGATGTACAAAGTCAGAAGCGCTAACCACTGAGCTATGCAGACCCCGTATAACTTCTACCGCTTAGACTTTGTTGATTTTCAGATGATTCAGAATCTTGTCTGCGGTCCAGTAGCGGTCCAGTAGGTCTCGCTCACACGCTATGGTAATGGCGTATCTTTGCGACGCTCCTCTGCTACTTATGGAGCTGTGCGAGCGCTGGTGAACGGCGCTCTGCTGACGCTGGTGAACGGAACATTGCGAACGATCGCGTGTCGCCCCTACGTGAGTTCACGGTAGCTTGTGGCGGATGGTATACCGGAGCCGATTTTAAGCTCGGGAGAATGAGATTCCGTCCGACGACCTCACTTCGGTTAGATCTATGGTTCTCTGCTTCGGAGTGGTAGTGTCTTGTGGTGTTATATAAAGAATCACAAGCAATCCCTCCATACGGTTGTTGCTATTCAGCCGCTGACTATCCTGTTAGGTTGTGTCGCTTCTTTTATAGGCCGCCTGTGTGAGGTTCGTTGGTCGTGTGGTTACATGATGACGATGGGCCACATGTTGTCGTGTCTTTTTTCGTTGGTTGTATGCAGGTACACGTTGCCGTATTGCTCTGGTATCGTGTCATGTCGTATTGTTGGATTATGTTGGATTCGTAGTTTTGCGCAATCCCACCACCTACCTTTAGCATACAAACTTTATGGGTCAAACCGATTATTAATCATACAAATATGTTGTCCGTATGTAAAGGAAAACAAAGAAAATAAATTTAATCGCTCATGATCTGGTTGTAATCGCTTTTAATAGCTAATAACATGCAATTTTTTTTACACTGCCATTACTAAACATTTTAACTAAGCTAGCGCTTTTACATTTTATTTTTCCTCAACAGGTGATAATCCAGCAGCGATGTATCATGGGCATGTCGGCGGCTCGACTAAATCATATCAAACGCATTTGCATGGCATTATAGCCATAATAGCTATGGCCTACCGAATACTACAGACATATATACATGTAAACCTGGGATAATTACAGATGAGACAACAACGGCCATAATGACGCATCAAAGTGAAACTGCGCATACACATATGAACACATACATACGTATGTATGTTTACATAGTATAAAAGGCGGGACTGGAAACAAAAATAAACAAAATGTAAACACACACAAAAATTTATTTGGGTAAGCACGCTATATGGCCGCGAAACTGGAGCAACTTATACTCACACACTGACAGACACACAAAACTACACCAACACATATATGTACGAGTAGTTAGTTAAGTTGAATAATGTAATGAGGCTTTGAATAGGCGGCAGCATAACTATATTTTTAAGTACATATGTACATATAAATATGCGTATAATTATAGTAAGTATATAGGCGTGTGTTAATAGTTAAGGGCAAGTGAACGAATTAGGATGAATACAAAAAATATAGAAAAAAAAACCGTAATGATGTGCAGTAGTCTGAGAATTAAAAAAAATAACATTTTTTTTATGGAATTAGAGAGCCGACTTTCGATGAGCAGCAAAAATATTTAACACACGGACTTGCCACATTTGAGTGTATTTTTTTTCGTTTTCTATACTTAGTATAAGTATGTAGGTAAGTGTGCTTGCTGCACGTACATATGTAGTAAATAATTAGAACAGTTAAATGTGGAAGTAAATCAAAATTTGTATGTAGTTATCTATGTGTGCAAGTGTGTGTTTAAGTTAGTGCTTTGATATAGTAAATATATACAACTGATAAGAGTGTAGTGCATTTTGTAATGAAAATCCGATGGAAAAAGTATATTTTAAATTTTAGCTAAGTAATATATAAATGCATATTTAAGTACTAACAAATTAAAGAATCAAAAATATCAATTTGAAGAATTTTTTATTACAAATGATTTTCTTTTACTCAAAACGATAATTTTGTAAAAAACAAATCAAACTACTATTTTCACAAACTAATTTGATTAGGCTTTTAACAAATGGAAAATGAGAAAGTAAAAATATGGAGTGATTTTTGTAAATTGTACATACATTTATAGTGGAACTTAAATGATAAGAAAGATCTTTTGTAAATTTAAAGTATAACTAATTGAGAAAGAAAAAATGTTGCCAGATTGTAATTTAGTTAAGTCTCTTTTAGATAAAAACGCAAGGGAATAAAATACATAGAGAAATTTTGATTAACAAAAATAGCTAAAAAGTAAGTAAATGCATGAAAATAATGATAAGATAACAAATATAGTATAGACATAATGATAAGGTCACACACATATTGATAAGTTTAGACAATTTTTTTTTTTATAATTTTTTTGTAAAAGTAAAGTTCATTCCACGACAAAACGCATATAAATCAAAATTTCATTATTTGTATAAAATTGTTTAAAATTCATCAAACTTCCGTGAAAATTTCACTCTTTTTATGTAAAATTGAAAGAAAAAAATTGTGTATTCAGTTTCATAGCCCATTCAATTTTGATATAAAAACTAAGTATAGGCTTGCAGTGGCTACATTATGTCTATCACTGTAGTTAATTACCAGTAAGTTGCTTAATGTAAGGATGAGATACGAAGAAAAAATAAAATAAAAAATAAAAACACAAACTAAATTAAAGTTAGTTAAGATAATTTTAAATATCAAAAATAGCAGAAGAAAATCCATCGAAATGCAAGTAAAAATATTTGGTGATCAATTTTTTCAAAAAATCACCGAAAGGGATGCGGTGTCATCCTTCTCTCTCGGTAATTAAGTTGGTATGTATTATATAACCAAACCATCTTTAACTTTAATTTTAAATATTTAATCCCAAAGCACTTTAAAAGTTCTTGGGATTTCTAGTGAATACAAGAGTTTACAAAGACAATGACTTCTTGAAGCAAATAACTTTTTTTTGTTTATCAAGTAATTTATTACTCATACTCCTTAGTCTTCAACATTGCCTCATTAAGTCTTCAGAATTTTTGCGTTTTTTTTTATACCAAAATAGTCGT
Organism: Rhagoletis zephyria; assembly: GCF_001687245.7. Lineage (NCBI taxonomy): Eukaryota > Metazoa > Arthropoda > Insecta > Diptera > Tephritidae > Rhagoletis > Rhagoletis zephyria. The sequence continues at coordinate 125,426 of NW_016157245.1, forward strand.
TTGATTCAGTGGTGACCTCTTCATTCCACTCAAACTCTTATAATAGAGGCATTTTTTCAGGATTTGAAATAAGAAACAGTACTCAAACGACTTACTATAAATTCAGAAAGTACTCCATAGCAATTCGCAACCTAGGTCAAGAAATTTTTACCTTAAGTCCGATCCCTGCATTTTCTTGGTGGAGAAGCACGTTTTTCTTTAACAAATGCGATCACATTTCCTTCAAATCGGTGTCGAAAACAGTGTTGCCATTTTGGTTGAAGTCTAGAAATTTTTTTCGAAAATAGTTTTCGAAATTTGAATTGTGGTAGATTAATTTTGTTTTTGGAGGATTTCGCAAAAATATTTTTTTAATGTTATCCAATTTTCTTCGTGATTGATCGGACCCTTCATGAACGGCTGTTTCTAGCACAAAGTATTTTTGTATCCTTGCCTTTCTTGAAGTGGAATTTCGAAATGAGGTGCTTTTCTTTCGGCCTTGTTCAAAACAATTTGAGTCGTTTTCCACTTTTAGATTTTTTTTTGTAGATTTTTTCGGGAATTTCAATAGAAAAAAATATCTTTGATGCGGCAATACTGTTCGAATCTATTTAACGTATAAAACTCGAAATATTTACCACAGGTATGACAAAAACTGTTACCATGTCGTCGGTGGACAAACCCGCCGTGGCCTTTTTAAGAACGTTTACCTGGGTAATTAATTCTACTGCTTTTACTGTTTCGTGGTTTATGGTGATGCATTCACATTCCGTTCACGGCTACAAAATGGCGCAAAATTTCGTCTGATTGCGGTCGAAAATCGTCATAGACGTAGACGCTCCAGGTTTCTTTGCCGCGTAACTATATTTCAAGCCACTTTTCAAGGACTACGGTTCTCACTATGTCATCTCTAGGGGACAGTGCTAGAAGGACCGGGATTCACCTTTTCTTAGAAAATATAATCTAAGCTCTTCCAAATACTTCTCTAGCTAAGCAAAGCAGAACTCTTTGATACCAGATATGCATATATAGGCCAGTCGTTGTAGCTTGGTCTACGATTGTCTCCCTTTAGCCAGAGTAGTTCTTTTAACCCCAGCTACTGCCCTTAGGTTACTATTGGCTGTACTGTCATGACGTTGAATCTTGGGCTACATCCCCAGACCCACATACTTTATTTCGCTGGCGACGCTGACCACACATCCAGGTTTTTTCCTTCATCTACGGTAAGGTTCATGTTTTAGTAAGCATGGCGGTTTCGGCAGGACAACCAATTAAGTACTTGGCACATCAGCCTTTATCGCTTGCATAGCCTTGGCATTGCATCCCACTTTCAGTAGAAACCTAATACTTAGTTACCCATGTTTGACAAGTTGCAGAAATAGACACTCATTGTAAAGTATTAACTCATATATTTTTATTTTTCAAGACCGAGTCTGCGAGCCAGTCAAATAAAGAAATTTGTTCTTTTGCCTTATGATTTCGTTTTCCGAAGGTTAAACCATAAATATATGGGGCATTCTAGCTCAATCTTTAGAAAATTTGGTCTGTGCATGTATGATTATTTATTTTTTTTTTTAGATTTTCTATATTGTAGACCAACTAATAGAGGCTATTTTTTTCGCCTATCCATTTTTGAGATATCGCTTGTTGAAAAAATAATTAATTTTGTTTTTGGAAATTTTCACTATGAAAACCCTTAGGAATAAGTATAAAATTATTTTATCTTTTGATTTGAAATTAAACAATTAAAATTTAAAAGTTGGCAAAATTTTAAAATTCATTTAATTTTAAAGTATGAAAAAGACATCCTATTGTTATCCCCTTATCGGACTTAGCTAAAAAGTTGCTGGCTCAGTGAGAGTTTTTTTTTAAATAAATTTTTGATTATTTTATTGAGCTTGAGACCGCTTTTAGTGAAAATTTTTTGTAAAAAAAATACAATTTACCATGTGGTAGAAGTTATAGCTGCTATTTGCTGCTATTTCGGAGATAACCACGTCTCCTCATCAGACTTCTTTCAACTCGTATTCGATCCAACGACTCCAGCCGCCATAGCCAGCAGTCCACCCGCTGAGCTAAGTTCGCTACGTAAACTGTTAATGCTTTTTCCAGTTTTTTCATTTGTTAAGCCAACTAAAATTAAACGCAGCTATTCCGCTGCTATTTACACTTGATCATGGAGTTGTTGTTTTTGTTGGTTTTTGTTCATAAAATCCACAACAGAATTGTTATAAGGCCACAAACAACAAATACAAATACATTTTCAAGAAAATCAATCAGAAAGTGTTTTTTTTCAAGTCAGCATTTTATAGATATGTACTAAATTTTTGAAATTTTTTTCGGATTTATATCTAAATATTTCAAGTGTTTTGAAAAAATATATATATACAAAAAGGTTTTCCCAGTCGACCCATTTTTCACAAAGTTATGGGCATTTAAAGAAATCAAAAAAAGTTTGTTTAATCAGGGAGGCCTCTCACAATTGCAATCACAACGTAAAATCTATAAAAAATCGAAGACACATAAGATAAATTGTGTCCGAATTCGTCTGGAATGCCCCATAAGTAAGTAATATGTATAGGCATTAAGTTAAAAACAAATGACTAGTTATTTTAAATTAACATAAAATCAAAAAATTATAACAAAGTTAAACATTTTATAATTTTTGTAAAAAGCAATTAACTAATACATAATATGTAATATGAAATATTTCTTTTTTATGCGGAATACAGTGATATGCGTTAAACATATGTAATTACCAAATTTTACTCAAAATTCGACTGAGTTATATTTTTGCAGAAAAAAATTACTTTCCTTTATTTTTCAATAAAAAGTTATCTAATTGGAATTGTCTATTATATTAAAATAATGCATTCTTCTTAACATAAAAAAAAAAAAAATAAAAAAATATAGTAACATAGCTCTATTATATTTACGACTATGTACTACAATTATGAAAAAATTTACTATAAAAATATTGTAAATAAAAGTAAAACACTAAGTGAATTAGAAGCGATAACGCCAGTTGCTGGCAAAAAAGTGAGTGCTCATCTCTAACACTTCAACTCTCATGTATTTAGTTAAAATTTCCAAATAAATTAAGTACTTAAGTTAAAAATAGTTGAGTAAAAAATAACTTAAGAATAATAAAAAAAATTTAATTTACAGGAAATTTTGATTGTATTTTTAATTTATATCTGAAAGAGAATCGTCATTCAGATATTGATTTTAAGGTAAGCAAAAAATTACTTTATTTCAAACCCAACAAAATTAGTTTGAGTGCCAATCAAATACATCTGGCACCAAAAGCTACCTACTATGTGTCTACGCTATAATTCACTTTTGCCATTTTCCTCTGCCGACTTAAGTTTGCAACGCAGCCATTGTAATTTGGCTTGGTCTCCTGCTCGCTCTGCTAATGCAAATAGCTGTTATTCGCTAACTTTAATGCCAACTAATTGCAACATTGTTTCTTCATTTTCGCGCAATATCTTTAACCGCTTGCCAGTCTCGCTAAGTAAGTATGTACTAATTCGTCGGACGCTACTAGAGAAATTGGCACAATATGTTGCAAGTACTTAAAGGCTTATTGAAATTTAATCTTCTGCAGTGTCCTCATAATCTGCATTCAAGGATTTGCGTGGACATACTTATCTATAACTGCATGCATATACATACATACATACATACATACATGGTGGCCGCTGTGGTGTAGTGGCTAGCAGTGCGCGCTACCACTTCGCAGGGCCTGGGTTCAAGCCCGGTTAAATCCAACATCAAAAAATAAAACGCAACAAAAGTTTTTTAATTCTAATAGCGGTCGCCACTCGACAGGCAATGGCAAACCTCCGAGCGTATCAATGCCATGAAAAACAGCTTCTCATAAAAATAAAACTGTAGATTGCTCCCCTTTGAGGGGCAACATCAAGGCGCACGCCATAAATCGGATGTGAAGCTCGGCCCAACACTAACGTATGTGAAAGCGCTAATCTATTATCTATCTATCTATTATATACATACATACGTACATATATTTATATAGGATTTATTGATGTATACTTGCAGACTTAAAGCATTTATGGTAATGGTGACTATTGATATTAGTATAAATATGCACATATACTCGAATATCTTTGCATATAAATTATTCATGCAAATAAATTTTAGCATTTGTAACAGTTATATTACGAAGCGATCATTTTAAGTAGGACTAATTTAAATTATTGATTGCAGCTATTGTTTTCTCGGCAGTCTGAACAGTGCAGTACTAAATGAATTTAGCTGTCGACCAGCTCTCTCTAAACTTAAGCTCACCGCAATAATATAAAGAGACTCTTCAACCACACAAAGTGAATTGACAATAGGCGGAATATGCTTCAATTCGAATCACCAAAATTTGTGGTAAAATGTAAGTTTGAAGCCATAAAGGGCGCTCAACTAACTAATAGGCTGACAGACTAGAAAGGTGCACAAGGAGACTAGAACCCCTTTTTTGCTGTATTGTATTCTATGAGCAAGGAACTAAGAATGAAGCGCTCCCCTGCTGCTGAACAGAGCTTATTTGGAGAACTTACATAGATATAGCCTGACCGACCAAGGTTAGGTTAAGTTGGGTTAGGTAGTGCTGGTTGGCTAGTAAAAGCCTCGCATAGACATAGTTTTACCAGTCAAAAACGGCCATTCATGATGAATTGGTGGGCACTATATCAAGGCTCCATGAAATCTTCTTAGAGAATTTTAGTATTTTGTGCAACGCTCCTTTTGTTTTCGCACTTCATACAGTTAATATTAGTCACCAAATCCAGAAATCTACAACTGTTCCTTGGCAGTTTAAGTATACGTTTTGTTAATTTCAAGTCATGTGACCATAGCTCTGGATACCTTTCATCCACGTTGTTGTGACCACCATTTATCAGCCTCTTAAAATAAGCCCCAGTCACATTGCTTCATTGCTTTTCTAGATTAAATACCTTGGATCCCAGAGAGATGAGATAAGAATTTCTAACGTGACTGAATTGTTCGGTAGCACTCCTTCTTTTGCTATAGTATCCACTCTTTCATTTCCTCTATGTTCTTATGAATAGGTACCCAGCACAGGTGAAATTTTTTAATTAACCCTAGAATTTGTAGTTAATTTCTGCACTCCGAAACACTTTACGAGGTCGCCTCAATCGTTACTAACAAACTTGCCCTAACTTTCAGACACAGTATTATTTATAAAGTCTATGTTTCCCACTAAGTTTCGAGAAACTTACCGTATGATCTGCAATTGATCAGGGCTATGAATAATATTTACTGCCGAAACTCCATCAGGAGTAAACCTGAAATGGGATCCAAGGTATTTCCGTCTCGAAAAAACTGCAGTAAATTTTTAATCTAAAATTACAGTAGACCTGAAATTACCCACCTACCCTCATATACAACTTTTCAGCCGACCATAAGTGACTTGAGATATATATCACAGTGAGTTTACGATTGCCTAGGTATATGTGATATGCTTAAACCTATACACCTTCTAACTGTGATATTCTTTTTTTTTAAGCAAAGCCTACGCAAACTTCTTGCAACTTAAGTGTGTCAACGCTCTTCTAATATGTACACACCAATCCAACCATCACTGTCTCATTGTCGACGTAATCTGCACTACAAGTGCACTCTTTGGATATCTACATTTTTTCTGCCACACAACTTCATTCCTTCTATTTATCTTTCTTCAATTTCCAAGCACTGCCCTGCCGTAGGCCATTTTCTATCTACTAACTAGTCGTAGTGTCGCTGTCTGTCAACAAAAGTTTTTCCTCTCATCAACAGCATAGTTTTTCTCCTCATTCATCTCACTACCGGCAATCCTAGTAATGCCAACATTGGTGGCAAAATCATTTGCACACTTGATATCCGCGGCGCTCGCGTCAACTCTAATTTCCTAAGGTCTGCGCTTAAACTCATTTTCGCCCTCATCATCTGCTTTGTAGGAATTTTATTTTCTTGCTTGCTTGCGTTTTTGTTGTTGTTGTCGCCATATTTTTCAGGCTCATCAGCGGCGACAAGTGGTAGCGGACGAATAGCAGCAGTGAGCAAAAATTGCGCCACGTCTCGACGTTTAATGCCATCGCCATCCGTGGGCAACTTGGCGGCGTGTCTGACAAGCCGATTTTCTGGTTTCCTATTCTGCTGGTTGCGTGGTACCTGATAATTGTTTCTCGTATTGCATTTCTTCGTAACATTTCATTACTCGGTGTCCCGTCTCGCCTGCCTTATTTTTTGCTCATTCCTTCGCCTTTTCTATGACTTCAATTCTTCTTATTGCAATTTCTTTTGCCTCTATGTCGCTATTTGTGTATTTCAATGATAATACTGCTGCTTTAGTTCATTACTTATAAATTTAGAATACACAAAAACAGCGCCAATGTGAACGCAATTACTATACACACTTACACACTTACGTTTAAGTGCATTCCCTTAGAATTGTCTTGTCCCTCGAGCTGCTTGGTGAAACCTTACTTGCAGCAGCACTTGGTTTGTTAGTCCTTCAGCTTATCGCCGCATTTGCTTTAGTGAGCTTTAGTGAGCTTTAGCAAATAGCACTCATCCGCCCCGGTGTCTGCTGGAACAGTGCAAACTCGCTGCTCGTCCTCCGCCAACTCATTTTCGCCTTGTGGGAGAAGCTTGTGGCTGCTCGCTAATGTTGCTGTTATCGGTTTTTGTTATTGCATCTCGCAGCTCTGTAAGTACCAGCACTAACTATTATGAAATTTACTCGTAGTTACTTTTGGTGAGCGGCTTTTAAAAAATTTTCAACTTCTCTCGACATAGTGCAACTAACGTACATACATACATAAAATACTAAGCACAAACAAAGACATTCCCCTAAAATGTATAAAAGTTGTGGCAAATTCTTAACTGCCGCTATTATGTTTGCTGCAATTGTTGTTGATGTCAATGCAACACTATCAAGTTGTTTTCGTTATTGTTGTTGTTGTTGTTGTTGGCACATTGCTTTTGGATGAGTTTTGCACACTCACTTTTTTACTATTTTCTTTCTATGTTTCGCCTTTTAGCAAATTGTTCTCGCTTATAAACTTTTAATGGGATTTAATGGAAATAATCAGCTCGAAAAGTTTTAGAAAAGTGAAAAGTGGTTTAAAAAATATTAAAATAAATTCGCACAAAATTAACATAGCCTATACAAGAGGTAAACTATTTTAAAAAGCGAATATTCGCAAAAGAATTCTTTATGAAACTGGTGAGATGGCTGCTTAAAAAATCAAGAGTACAGCGTTGTGGTAGCTTATAGAAAAAAATATCAAAACTATTTTAATAACTAAATTTTAGGTTCGTTTCTAACAAATTTCAATTCGAAGCATTGAATTTATAACATGAAAATGTATGTGCACCAAAATACCTATTCGTCTTTTGTGAAGCAGAAAAAGTTTTGAATGTAGAGAATTTTCTTTTTCATCCCGGCAAACATTTGGGGTCATAAATGAGTATTTAAGGAGTCCCATTTCGGAGCCTTTACGCTCATAATGAACTCATTTAAGAGTCCGAAATGAGGTTGTTTCCCTTCCTGCGAAGGTCGACCTATATGAGCTTAAATTCATACATCAAATGAGCTTCAATATGAGTCATATTGGACTCTTATTGGTCTCGTATACGGTTCATTTTGGACTCCTTTTGAAGCTCATAAATGCCTACTTTCGGAATCTTATTTTATGCGGTTCTGTAAGTCTTATTGGCCTTATTCTTCGACTCTTATTGAACTTACTTAAGAGCCATGTTTGCAAGGGATTCATTTCAAATACTGTTGCATATATATACATATATATACCTATGCGCATACATATATGTGTATATTGCAGCATTTATGTAATAGCAGCTGCTGCAGCTAAATTTTGTTTATTTTTTCCTTCCCAATTATTTTTCATATCTGTATAAACAAGTTTAGATATAAATTTCGAGTCGTTATTGTTTTTATACGGGCACAAAGTACTGGCTCATAACTTGGATCATATATGACTCCTAAAAGATTTATCTAAAAGTAATAAATTTTTTGTTTTTGCAACTCATATTTGCTACCTACCTAGGACTCCTTTCGGACTCATATATTCTAAGCGCTCAAAATATGTTTGCGGGGATTTGCCATCGAAATTCATATTATACATTGCACTGAATGATTTGAATTGTTATGTTTTTAATTGATTGAAATTCCGAAGTCCTTTTAAAAAGTCCTGACGTCTGATATAAAAAACTAAAGACTCAGTTTTACATTGGTTGGCGTCTATTTTCTTGAGTATATTGATTTTTTCGCGTATTTTAAAAATTCTTGGCTTTGGTTGCACGGTGCAATAGAACTTAATCGTAATAAGTTCACTTTTAATTAGAGACCACATCGAGTATGCATTTTATATTAAAGAGCAAACAATTTTGACGAGTTTTTTTTTGGGCTCGTCTCAAACCAACAAATAAAGTTTATTCGAATAAATAAGTTCCTCGAAAATTAGTTGCTTTTATGAAGTCTCGACTCGAGTGTTGTGTAGAGGTCCTTCACAAATTGGACAGGAAGCAAATACAATTATTTCCAATGATTTTTTTTTTTTCTACCTTACTGAAAACAATTTTTTTCATGTTAGACGAGAAGAGAAAAAATTTTGAGTCAACCAAGTGTAAAATATCACTTTAAGTACTAAGTTGTTAATAAAGTAATATGTGTGCACTTATATAGGTGTCAATTTGATGCATAACATTGTTTGTATATAATTACGAGTAAACTATGTATGCACGTTAGAGCGGAGTAATTGTTTCCGAGCAAAAATTTCGAAGAAAGTGTATAGCAAATTCTAATTCTATGATTAATTCTAAGTAAAAATGGCAAACAAACTATACACCAAAAATGACGTTTGACCCTCCCAATTTCAAAAGAAGTCATTTTTGAACTTTTTGAAATTTATTTTTCATTGTACCAAAAAATTTTGTTTGTTTTCTCGTTTTTGTGAAGTATGTAGTTTCTTAAATATGAAGAAAATACCAAAGTTTGTAAACGACAAATTTATTTTGTTCAGAAAAAATAATAATACACTAATTTTTCTTTTAAAAATTGGCAGAGTCAAACGTCATCGCATGGGAAAGCACGTTTCCGCGTAAACCGAAAGGATATCTCCGTGCAACGGCAAATTTTATACACACAAAAAAAATCAATATATTCGCGAAACCGTGTTCTAAATAGAGTAAAACTGCAATTTTAATTTTCCTCTCTGGCATCGGGATTTTTTTAACCCTTGTGTGCCCATATATTGTATCAAATAATTTTTCTCTTGGAACCATATTATCAAAACCTTCCGATCGCCACGGTTTGAATGATTTTTCATGCAGAAATGCATTTAAAATATATTATATTTCTTTTCAGCCCGAACTGTTCAACCGGAGTACCCGGGTACCGACGTGGAAAATAGGCGAAAACATTTATAAATAAGTGTAAAAAATAATATTGTTTTTTAATTGTTTATTTATTAAATTGAGCTAATATAAATAATAATAAAGTTAATATATAGTTTACTAAAATAACAAAATCGGGTTGTTTTTTTTTTTACTTTTCAAGAAATAAAAATAAGAAAATTATGAATTATGAAAAATTGTACATTTTCAAACGTGAGAAAAAAAAATTTCTGTTATTTACATTCGAAAAATTATTTTGTCTATACTAAATACAAGGTTTAAAAAAATACGTGCAAAATTATTCTAAAATCACACACAAATTTCCGAGCGGCTCTCTTATAACAACCGCGCTGAGGTGCATTGCACGCAGTTTCACTATTTCTGCCTCATAGTTTCGTGAGTTTATTGATTGTTTCATATTTTTTTAAATTTTTTATTTTTGTCGCATGGTGTAATAATTATTTTTGAAATTACTAACTTGTGTTTTTTCTTTCAAAAATATTCAAGTATGCCCAAACGAGCTTGCTTAGTGATAAAGATGGCACATTAGCATTAGTTTATATGTTTCAAGTCGTCTCTCAGCCATAATCCTTAACGGTCAAATCCGTCCCTGATGAATATAAAAATTGTTCTTCTTAATTACAAGGTGCCATAGAGCCTCATAATACCAAAAGTAAAAGATAAAAATATTCAAAAGTTGTTTTGGAAAGTTATTAGGGCTACATCAAATTTGCAAGAAACATCAATAAATATTTCACTAAAAATTTTTGAATTTTCTCCATGAGAAGAGAATTATATTAAGAAATTTTGAGAAATTTTTGATAAAATTACAATAGATATAAAATACAAATTACCCGTTTTAATAAACCTTCCCGGTTTTTCTGCCTTCAGTAAATCAAGAAATCAAGAACCTACCCTTTACCTCAACAACAACGCACAAGCTCTTCAAAAACCACAGCAAAAACCACCCTAATTGCCTGTTCAACTGCAACCTTTGCGGACGTTATATAGATCTTGATAGTTTAATTTTAGCATTTTTATATGATGGAGTGCTTTTTATATTTCCATACTGTGTGCTTTTATTAGCGATTTTACTTGACTTTCACGTATTTTTTGTACAGTAAATTACCACAATTTGCGTGTCACTGGAATTTTATAAAATGGTATATTTTTAAATAAAATTCTAAAAATATTTTTGAAACCTGTTCGATTTTGAAACTTACATGAACCATTCGGGACATTCCAAAACTTCATAAAGTTTAAGTTGTTTTCAAAAATATTAATAAGATTTTTAGTAGCATGCTTCCAATGTTACAAAAAATTAAATGTACAATACATTGTACAAATGCAGGGAATGGGTTAATGAGTGGTAATATAGCAGTAGGGCCGGATATATAAAAAAAATTATAGTTTTTAACCCAGGCGCCTAAAATCTAAAAAAAAAAAAAAAATAAGCATACACTTTGATGAGCAAAATTTTCTTTTCAAAATTAACGAAAAATATAACACTCAACCGATCACAACACTTCACTCACAAATGCTAGCTTTAGTAGCGCNTTTGAGGGAAAACTTCGGAGAACAATTCATCTCAAGAAATGGACCGGTAAGTTGGCCACCAAGATCATGCGATTTGACGCCTTTAGACTATTTTTTGTGGGGCTACGTCAAGTCTAAAGTCTACAGAAATAAGCCAGCAACTATTCCAGCTTTGGAAGACAACATTTCCGAAGAAATTCGGGCTATTCCGGCCGAAATGCTCGAAAAAGTTGCCCAAAATTGGACTTTCCGAATGGACCACCTAAGACGCAGCCGCGGTCAACATTTAAATGAAATTATCTTCAAAAAGTAAATGTCATGGACCAATCTAACGTTTCAAATAAAGAACCGATGAGATTTTGCAAATTTTATGCGTTTTTTTTAAAAAAAAAGTTATCAAGCTCTTAAAAAATCACCCGTTACAAGCGTCATAATATTTTTACAAAAACAAAGTGCAGTTTCATAACCAAAAATTTATTATTTATTTAAAAAACAGAAACAAGAAACTTATTATACTGAAAAAAACTCAGCCATATTGCGCTTACTGCAACATAAGAAGTCTGCTTTTCATTTCCTCCTATTTAAAGATTTTTGTTTACGGGCTTGCCAAATTATACACCTTCTTCACAATATCATAACAAATTATCTCTGGAGTGGTATTTGATACTTATTTTTGTTTTATCCAACTATAGTGCAAAAGTGTTGTAGGTGTTCGCGCATGAATGCCTTAATTAGAAAAGTGATTTTGTTAATTAAAGTAATTGGCTAACTGCATGCTTGGCACGTCAAGCTCACATACATAATATGTATGCACATACATATTGTGAATATGTTAGTTTAAATGTGCACATACTGCCAATCCCCTTGTATCCTTTTGGCTTGCGAATCGATGAGTTTATCCAGCTGACCTTTCTACTACTTTTGTGTTTTTTTTTTGTAGTAGTTCTCTGTCTGTCTATATCTATCGACTGTAATTAAATTGTTAATATTATGTGAGCATACGCTTGTCCATACAAAAGTGTATGCTGACTGTTAATTTTTGCCTATTATTTGCTTCCACCTATCAGTCTGTCGCTACTTGCACATACATACATAAGTACGCATTGTTAACTTTGCACAAAGTAAATGAAAGCTGATTAAATTCAATTTTCTTTTGCTTAATTACTGCTGTTATACGTAATTTTCTACTACTTAATACACAGCTAAATCATAGAGCTAGACAAGTTTAATTGTTTTACCTAGTCCACAATAAATGCAAAGTCATTCACTACTTAATTGCAAAGCATTTTCTTAATTTGATACGTATTTAAGCCAAGCAGCTGTTAAATGTATAAATAACATTTCAAACCATTGTTATTTTTCAGCTACACCAAGGAGTATAAGAAAGTTTAAGCATTCATGCAACGCTATTAGTTTTCAATTATGCAGCATTACTGCAGTTATCGTAGATCAAATTAAGGTATTATAATACGCATATACTTCCGTTTATTCAAATGTTAGTGTAGGATAGAAAAAAAAAAAAACGATATATGTTTATTAGACTGCATCACTCCCCATACAAAAAGTAATCGGTACTGTTTTTCAATTGGAATTACGAAATCTTTCATATTCTAAGACTTGCACCAAAATATTTCGGAAAAATACTAAGATTTACGTGAGCTGGACCAATTTGAAAATACCCCCACAAATGAAAATTTGGTTGGTGAAAAAAATAGTTTTTTTAAGTATTTAAAAAAAAATCACCTCAGATGATAAAACAGTTTAAGATAACAAATTTGCATAAAAATATTGAAAAAAAGCGATTTTTGATGCTGATTTTGATGTTTTTTTCAAAGATAACAGAGCCACAACTATTCCGATTTAGACTTGTGAGATATCCTTGGAAAGGCATTTTTTAAACATATTTATTTCTTTGTAAATTAACTAATTTACTTCCAAATCTTTTTGTTTGCAAACATCATAAAAAAATTAACGAAAAAATTACTAACCGATTTTTAAAATCGTTATAAAGCCGACTAAACAACGCCCTTTTTTCGGGTGTGCATACTTGTACACTTTGTATATAAAAATTTGAGAAATAAAACTTAAAAGCAAAAAATGCCTTTTTTTATAGAAAGTAATATTTTAAACAAAAAAATTACAAACAGATTTTTAAAAAATTGGTATCGTTGTAAAAGAAAACCAGAAAACTTATATTTTCTTAGACCCAAAAATTTCTATTTATACACACAGAAAAAAATTTATTAAAAGCCCCCCTAGGTGAAAGGCTGGCTATGCCTTTTGGATATAAAACAATTAAAGTATTTAAACCCTACGTCATGCGATCAGTTTGTTCTTTTAGAGCGCGTACATGGTTCCATAATAATGATTCCAGTATCCTCATTTATGTGTATTATCTTATAAAAGGAAGTGTAAATTTTTTTATCTAAAACTAATAAAGTTAGAAGGACGAAATTCGAGGATGTGGTAGTCAACGTATTAGTCCTTGACATATATTTTATTCAAAAATAAGTATTGTAAATTTTCAAGGATATTCAAGGATAAAGTATTAGAAGGACATTTTCAATACTTATTCATGCAGGTGCACCCAACAATTATTATTTTTTCGATTCTACAGAATTTTTACTTTTATTTGATACCTATACTGTTATTCTACAATGCTCCGAATCTTTTAAATAATTTTCTTATGAAATCATATTTTAGAAAATTCAGAGTCCTTTAACAAAAAATCTTGACGTCAGAGAGAAAAACAAAAAACGCAGTTTTACTATATTTGGCCCCCAGTTTTGTGAATATATCGATTTTTACGTGTGTAAAATTGACTGCCGTACGGTGTTATGATTCCGTTGAACATTTTTTTTTAGTGTTTCTATACAGATTTTTTAAGCTTAAATTGTTTGTCATATGTATGAGGGGTTTTTTTCAAAAAGTTCTTTAAGAAACTATTTTTATTCATAAAAAATCCATTTTTGGAGATATATTCAAAGTGGTCCAGCTCACGTAAATTTTAATACTTTTCCGAAATATTTTGGTGGAAGTCTTCAAATATAAAAAATTGTGTATTCGCGGCAAAAAAACCGCAATTATTTTTTGGTGAAGCAATCTAATGTACATACATGCTTATTCATATATGTATTTTAGTAGTAGCAGAGCCCAAAATAATGGCATAGTTTCAAGTCCTTTAATTAGATTGCTCGAAATATGATAAGTGAAGCTTATCCCCATTAACTTCGACAAAGACCTCATATCCTGAATCAAAGTCAATTTTAGAGCCATCAGTGAAGACTCGACAATGTGTGAGTCCAGACTCAGTGATAGAATTAAACCAGCAACAAAGGTAATGATGGCGTACTATCCTATTCCGTCAATAGTTCTTGGAAGTTTAGCAAGCAGACGTCCCAAGCCATTGATTGAGAGTCTGCTCCACCATGGCTGATTATGGGTCTTATTATAGAGGTATAAATCCAGAGGTTTTCCTTTGGTGGCGAATCCAACGTTTTGCCGAAGAAATGTTTATATGCCTTAAATGTTTGGAGGTGTGCTGTTCCACGTGAGATTTCTACGACAGTTTTGTATCCAGAATTACTCTTAGATACTTAACTAAGGAAAAAGTCTAAATTGTGACTCCCCTAAGTGTGACGGGGGGAAATTTCAAAATAGAGTCTTCTTCGCTCTTCTCATTGCTAGAGATCCTGCGGCACGAATCGACTCCTTTGTTGGCATAGATTTTTCGTATTGTTCATTTTATTTTTTATTTGATTAGAACTGTCTAAAATGATGGTACATACAAGCTACAAACTTTTCAAGAATTAGAGCCTTAATATTTGATGATACATTTGTGTACTTGTAACAACGAGTTTTTATAGTTAAATGATATTCATATCAAAAAATCCTCTTTTTAGTAGCCTAACTTCATACATACCTCTTCCTCTGATTGCCTCGTTAAAGGAGCATTAAAGTAAAATTACAATTTTATTTCCGAGTATTAAGAAAATCTACCTTCTAACTCGTTTCGTATGACATTTGACGTGAGTAATTATTCACTGCCACACTCACTATACGCACTGCAACCAAGTCGTACTCAAGCAGCCGTAAAACTCCTATCGGATCAGGTAAATGGCATTAAGTTTTTATGCATTCAAATGTATAGGTACCTAAAGCTGCTTCGCGGTAACATAGCAGTGGTAAAACACTAATTGAGTATGTGGTATGCGGCTTATGGTTGCCGATTGCACGCAATGCATGCTTTTCGCGTGAAATTGTGGCATTCAAAGGTTTGTAACAGATTTTATTTGAAACCCACTAACTGTCGTCGCTCGTCAAATGAATTTTATTTTTTATTTGGTTGGTTTTATATTTGAGCCGCCATTAATTTTGAAAGTGACATAAGTCATTTACAACTCTTGTGCTTAAATGTTTGGTTGCTTCTAACTGCATGCAGCTGCCAGTCGTAATACAATTATAAAGTTATTGGCAAAGCTTGTTAATAATGAGCTGATGAAGTTTAGCGAAGTACAGATGCGCGCAGATACAGATAAACCAGATCACTGAAGCCAAAGAGCATGAAATGACTTATGCCGCTTTCAAAATAAACAGCTCATTTATTTATACCTGCTGCGTGTGCGTGTATTTGATTTTGTCTCCTGCTTTTATATGCTTTGGTGAAATATCACTCAGATATTTTCATTTATACTGTGCAGCGCACAAAAACGTATGAAATACAAATACATACATACATAAGTATATGGAGATACTAAGGGCCGGTTACTCAATGTCTGGTTAACACTAATCTGCGGTTAAACATCGTTATCGACGTTACCGACTCCATGTTATATGCATGGAGCGGAACACGTCGATAATGATGTTTAAACGGAGATTAGTGTTAACCAGACATTGGGTAACCGGCCCTTAGTGAACATATATTGCGAGAGAAAATAAATTACGCATACGCCCTGGTGACCTACCTTATTATGGGGCGGGAAAAAGTTAATTCAATAGCTTGCACTCAGCAAGCATGCGGCCCACTCGTTTTTATTATGTTTATATTTCGAGGTTAGCATCGCAATACGTTTATAACTGTCCACATAGACAAAGCTCAGCAGCAAGTCAGCATTCACCATTTATGTATGAGTGTGCAGTTGTACGTATGTAAGTAGATTCGTCGCTTTAATATCCCAACTTTTCTGAATTTTTTTGCGCAAGTTTGAGTTCAACGACGTAGAAATTCAACCAGTGACCATGACATAGTGTTGACGATAAGTGTGATAAATGGCCACAAATGCAGGGTAGTAAACACAATTATTTTCATTCGCTACAGTCACCCTTCTAACTGGGTCATTTCAGGTTGTTGCCAATTATTCAAGGAGAGAACGAAATATTTATTATTGGTGCGTGAACGAATCATTCATTCCCTGCATCACTGAAATTCTGAATTTCCTCTGCAATAATGGCACAACTTAAAATTTTATGCTTTTGAGTTATATAGCGGTTTAGGTTTATAAATAACTATATTTCTCTGTAGCAATTCGGCATAAATATGCTTAGTTGTAACGAAATTTTATCCACATCAAATGCATTAATGAAAATGTTGAAAATACTATATTCCGGAAGAAGGAATTTTACGCTTTTGGTCAATACTGTGAGAAACGATCTTAACCAAAACAACCAAAGGAGAATTTTTTATAGTTATTTGATAATATTTTTATTTGGCTAATTATTAATTTATTTTTTATACTCTACAAGACTTGATATTTTATTGTACTAATTTTAAAAGTAAATTTTGATACAAGCATCAGCTTAGTGCAAGTAGTCACGCCTAATCAGCGTGGATACTCGCGTAGGTCACATGAGTAACACTATTTCCTTCTCATATTAAAAAAAAAAAAAATCATCGAATTTACCAATTGTTCAAAGGGTGGCATGCATAATAATCTTGGGGGCCGTTACCTACCCTCAGCTATTAGACTAAACGCTTTGATCAAGTGGAGTGATTCGAGATTCGAATATTCTAGAATTCTGGAAAATCGTCTTCAAGCGCCTTCCCAACAAGGATCCCCACAAGAGGTGAATGGGAAGAAGATTCAGTACTGATCTCTTACTACGACTCAGCAGCCATCTGCACTGATGGCTACAAGTTTGATCTGAAAGTTGAAAGTGGAGTATACCCGCAAGAACTCTCACTTAGACTCAGTTTTCGTGTACCAGATCGTTTCGTTTTTCAAGCTGAACTTGCAGCAATCAACGAAGCTGAAAAATGGCGGATCAATTCTTCCAATAATTCGCATACAATACTTACATTTTCTGATAGCCAGGCGGCAGCTGTGTAGCCATCAAAGCAATTAATTCTGACAAATTGGAGTTCTCACTGGGCATTGCCTGATGGGAACCCACGCTGCCAGGATGGGTTTGCGGTCAAACGAGTACTGTCGTAGCTGCCGTAATGAAGATGAAATCGAAAGCGTAGAGAATTACCAATACCACTGTCCTGCGTCCTGCGTTGGCGAGAACTCGTCGGCGCTCGTTTCTCCACTATTTCCTTGAATGTTTGGCTGCACTAGATTCAGCTGGTATGTACGATTTTGCGCGTTTCCTTAGGGCTACCTTTTTTTACTTTCGACACGTGCTTTTAGGAAATCAACACTTTATATTAAAAATTTTAGAGGTATTTTATTGAAATACGTTTTTGGAAAAAAAAATTAAATTGCTCCCCATCGGCCAATTTTTCGCACTTGTATGGGCATTAAAATACGAAACTCTTTTCAAAAATCCTCGGCTACAAAACTGCGTACTCGAAAAAAATTCTAAAAAAATTAAAGAATTTGTAAATTTGTAATGTACTAATTTTACTCAACTTCGCTGTAAAAAAAACTCATAACTCAAATAATTTTGCACCCCATAATATTATACTTTAATATTGCGCCATACTCAGAACTACCATTGTGACTTTTTTAAATTTTTTTGACATGGCATATTTTCAAAAACTTATTTTTTTTTATCAAAAAATTGGTATGTGAAAAATTTTTCAAGAAAAAAAAATTAAAACATTTATTTTCATAGATAATTTTGATGTGTTTATTTGTGTTTTTTTTTTTTTAATTTTTTCCTCTTTTAAATCGATTTGTTTTTGTTTTCGTGCTGCAAAGTTTTTAAAAATTTATTAATCAAGCCCAAATTTTATATTTATTTATTATTTACGATTATGCATCAACCCAAAAATTTGAAACAAATCAAACACTTGAGGTGTGAACCCCGTCCGTTTTGGTATGGAGCGCCCCATATACATAATTATTATTTTTTAATCAAGTTTGGTAAATTCGATCGCCAAGCACGCTACGGAGCCTAGAACCATTCTAGGATATTTCAACCTGTTCTTTTGAATTTGAATTTAGTAAAATAGAGCAATTTTATTTTTCTTTGAAGAAGCATCAGGCGACCATGATTACTGACTTCTTTCCCGGAGGGAAGGGGACCGACACAATGAAGGCTTACCAGGTATTTGTCTAAGCAACACATTAATAAAGTTTTCATTCTTTAACTTACAGAGGGCTGTGTTTGGTGTGAGATTGACCCTAAAAAAAATATATAGATCTTAAATTAAGTTACAAAATCCTATTTGCTTAGCATCTGTTACAAATCACCATTGATGTGTAAAAACTGAGGCAGCGTATCATTCAAACCACTATTAAGCTACACGGCACACACAGTAGAATGCCGTGGCAAACATGCAGTGCTACAAAAAAAACAAAGAAAGAAATATCTCTAGTTGTTGCTCTTTAACTTGATCGTCAGCATATTTACTCGCGCAGCTAGCTATTCACTGCTGGCATTGATGCATTTTTTCACACCCATACGACCAACAGCAGCACTTGAAATGTTGCAACAATATTTTACTTGTTTGCCAAAGGTGCACAGCATCAAATGCAACTGTAAGGTTGTATAAAAGTCTAAGTATGCTTTTGTGTGTGTGTGTGCTTCACATTTGAGTCGTATGTTGCATATTTGCATGCCAAGCGAAAATTGGAAGCAATTGATGCAGTTGAATGAAGCGCTGCGAAAAATGCCAAAACAGGTTGATGTACGAGTACATACATATACATATACATAAGTAAGCATGCCACACAACATGCCCTAGGCATACAAAGGTGGCTGCTGCATATAAGCATTCACGCGCAAAAAAAGCGCACACAAAAAGAGAGCAAGGACACAAGAGTGTGAAAGGTTGGAAGCTGAAGAAATTGTTGTGCAAACAAAATGTACACAAAAAAATATTCACACACATGCTTAGTTGGTGATATATATGTATGTATATAAAAAGGCGAAGAAAAATGAAAAGCGAACACAAAACAACATACACACACACCGGCGCACATATGTACATACATACCTTTTCTGCGCCGTCGATATGTGCACACACAGGTGCTGTGCCCTAAGTGCTGAAGTGCAGGCGTTGTAGAAGTGAAAAGTGAAAAGTGAAATTTCAACGTATCAACAACATGCAACATGCAGCATGCAATGCTGAAAAGGTTGTGGTCTACAACCGATTCGTGGCTCAAATGGCAAGCAAATTGCTTGCGCCAAAGAAAAGTTAAACTAACACTTTTATACGCCCACAAGCAACAACATACACACATACATACATACACATGTACCGAAAGCTATATTGTGCCAGAGTCAATGGCAAATGTGCAAAGCAGCGTTTTTTTGAAATGGTTGCCGCAAGTGTTTGTTTTTTAAATTTACTGTTGTATACTTTTAGTTTGTAAATTTTTTTGTTTTCATTTTATACACTTGGATTTTGTTTATATATTTTCAATTGAAATTTTGCTTTTTTTGTTTTAAAGTCGCATGCTTTTTCTAAATAAAATACCCGTAATGTGTATGCCGGTGCGACTGCTTCTAGTATTTATGTTTGCAGCATATAAATTCGTTGCCGAGAGTAAGCCAACGAACTGAGCTCGGGTTTTATTAGTAAAATTGAAAAACTTTTCCAATCACCTGTGCAATTTGTGCGATTTTCATGCGACAATTGCACTTTGTTTAACGATACCAAGCCAACACAGAAATATACCAACTGTTGGCAAATTTTATTTATAAATACTCTGTTGCTCGCCTTATATTTACATATTTGTATATGTGTATTTGCTTATATGCGAATATAGATTTGTATAGCATATAAATATTTATTCAAATCCCCACTAGAACGTGAAGAAGAAGAAACTGCCAACAACAAGTGCGCCTCCTTTTTTCACTTGCGGTGAAGTTTAGGTTGCCATCGGAAAGGCGAAAGCCTCCAAAGTCATTGGACCTGACGGAATATGCATGTTGATGCTGAAAAATTTGGATCCTGCGGCAGAAGACTATTAAGCCAAGGTTCTAAACCAACCTATCAATGGCCACTCTCGTCATCCTAGACATCTGGAAGATGGGGACGGTGGCGTTACTGCTCAAACCGGGGAAACCAGCCCGATAACCCTCCTGACTCCAGCGAGGCATTAGCATAGTTTCCGTAAAGTGTACAGCACAACAACAGCACTTAACGCCCTAAACGCTCAAATAATACGTGGCATAAGCAGCAAACCGCCCCTGTGAGAGACTATTCTAGGAGCTTTGGTTTTGTCAAAGGCGGTTGACACCGTCAGTCACTCCACGCTACTCGAACGCATAGAGGCCTCCTCTCTCCCATATAGACTCAAACTTAGTGATTGATTGTTATTCTGTGCAAAGGTGTATTGGTCTTTTGATGGTTAGCGCAAGGATTTAGAGCTATCCTATTTATGGTCAAATTTTCTTCATATTTAGAACACATATTAAAAAAAAAATATTTGGTTTAACTTTTTAGCACAATCGTGTGATGCAAAAAAATTGGGCTTTGAACCATTCTTCACAGAAACAAGTGTGAAACCGCCTTTAGATTAGCAAATATTATATTTTGTATCTACTTATACTCTACCGATTCTGATGAAAAGATAGAGGAGCTATGTAGATGTTGGCACTTTAGTTTTTAACATTCTCAGGCCAATATATTCTAAAAACGTATTTAAAGTCAGTGAACAACCGTTAGGGCACGTTCACACAGAAAGCGGAGAATTACCGATCGAAGCCGTTCCGAACTGAGTGAAGCTTTCAACTTGGTGTAGCTTTATGAAAGTGTTCATACAGCAAACTTTTTCATAAGCGTATTGGAAATGAAATCCGAGCAGTTTTTGGATTTTGAATTTTCTGTTCAATTTTTCAGTTTCATGATGCTGCTGCAAGCAAGATATCAAAATACTCAAATAAAAACTAATTTTACAACCAATATTTTGAATAAAATTGAGGAAATATTTTTGCCGCTTTTCATTGACGGTAAGTTCGGTTCCAATCTCATAATTTGGTTGAAGAATGCCCTATCTCAGCTGCCAATTCAAAAACTGGCAGCCAAGATAGGTCGATCATCCACTCAGGGGACGATATTTAAATTCGGAACTTTAAAACCGTTTTTCTTGAGTTTTGCGTTTTTGAGTTATGACACCATTGAAGTAAATAAGTGATGTGTACATATTTTAGAAAATATAAAAGAGAGCCCATTAATTATTTCAAATTAGGTATAATTTAAAATGGGCGGCTAATGTAAAGTAACACCTTTAGGTTGTACCTACTGCAGTATTTATTCAAACTTATTGCAAAATATTTGTTAACCCAAAATCGTTTTTCCAGATTCTCAAGTCATCAAGCATGCAAACGGTGACTAGGTAATTTAGTGATTGTCTCGATTTTTAAAACCGGTTCCAACTGGTTTCTTTAATATTTTTAGGCCGTTTTAATCTTTACTTTTACAACACCGAGTAAAGCAGATTTTTAAAATTGCAGAAACGGGGTTTTCACTTTTAGTTACTTATTATCTACCACAATCTATAAATTCTAAAAATTTATTTTATTGAAAAGGGAACTAGAAGATTTTTATTTTTATATCTGCATAGCGAATTATTTTTCATTGCAAAAAACTTACTTGAGAAATAAAAGATAAATCCAAAGAAAATCTTGCAGTGTTTTATTTTATTGTGGCAGCCCACTAAACTCTGTCGTAGTAAGTAATTAGATTATAAGTTTGTCTCCATTCTCATCTAACGGCAGGCTGAAGAAAAGGCCAGATCCGAATAGCGAGTAGCGACACCTGTGTACACGACGACATTTTGGCCGTCACTTATTTACGTACCCCTCAAGGAGTTAGGAAGCCAGAAAGAGCGCGAGCACGCTCCAATCACTCCAAAACATTTTTTTTTTTCAACTTCAATGGCCTGACTCCATGCGCCTAATTAAGGGTTAAACAAGGTGTGATTATTGACAACTCAATGGTTCAAATTCGCGTGGAGAGGCAGCAGTGAAAAGCATAGACGTGCATATTCCCTTACTGTATAATTATCTCGTAGATCTTTTTACCAGATTACCAGCACTGCATATAAAATTCAACTTTTGTACTATAATAAAACTTCCAAACGTATATTTATCATACAAAAATTATGAGTTAATTAGCCACACCACTTGAGTACTAATTTGAAAGAAATTAATTCTGCACTGCGCATTTAAGGGCAGCATAAAGATTTTCTATCAGACAGAAAATGTAATTTGATAATGCAAATTGAAAATTCAAAATAAAACTAACATCCATGTATAAGTAAATAGGTATGTAGTTATGTATTTATATATGTACGTAAAAAACATTGCAATGCTTTGCGTATTTTTGAGGCAATCGTCTCAATCGTTATTTATCAATTTAACCATGCGTATGTTCGTACGCATATGCATGTTGGCTTAAAGGTGAATACATACGAACAAATGCATGCTTGGCTAAGCCGCCGTGACAGCATGACATGCAATTTACTCTGCTCAACCACAGTTAACGCCGCACCAACTAGGCGAAAATCTGCAGCCCAATTCCAATAGTTGGGGATTATTTGTTGGCGACGTCCAATGTTTGCATGAGTGGGCACTAGGCCGGTCCAAAATTACTGAACAGAGAGACTGATTTTCAATAATTATATACTATGTCTACGAAAAGTGTTTTTTTTTTATATAAAAATACATGCAAAACTTTTGGCGCTTTGAGCGACCTCTAAAATTTTTTGATTTCAAAATAAAAAATAGGGGTATATATGTTTTTCGGTATAGAACAATCCTAGGGGGTGAGAGCATGAAAAATCCGACTTTACTTTTTCGCATGCATTTTTGGACCACCACAGTGTATGAATTTACATATGTATGTACATATGTATAACGTATGTATGCACGCAATGCAATGCAAGTATGTCTAGTGCACTGACTGTACTTGTTTGCTGTCGCAGTTAAGGCTTTTATTGTACTAGTTAGTAACGTTTGCTTGGTGTTATTTTATGCACAATCAAGTCCTGCTGCATTTCGTATGGGTATGCGTGTGTATTTAGGCGTAAAGCAATTAGCAACTGCATGACACTTTGACAGGCCTACAATTTGTTTCAAGCAGTACATTCGTTTTGTGCACTTCAAACATCGTCACATAGGCACGCACGCAGCCACATACATATAAAACTTATTCCAAACTAGGCATACAATGTGTCCTGCAGTGAAAAGCCAAACCACTCCGTAAAAATACCAGTTTATTAACTAGTATGAGCTGAAGCAATGGCCCAACTGTTCGAAAATTCGAACGACTTATGCAAATTGTCAAAGACAAAGATAAAAAACGCAGGCTAATACCATTTCTGGTCGTAGGTTCGAATCCGATCGGAAGTGGCTAGGATTTTTCAAATTAAATCTTATATAAGTTATTGTAAATTATTTTAATGTGAATAAATTTCATTTAATAAAAAACCCCTAATAAATACCTTAACCATAAAAACTGCAGTGTGATTCAAAAAATATATGAGCACCTGCCTTTTAGATATTTTTTAAAGCACTTTTTAGTTACCTACGACATATGAACTGTACACATAAGTACTAATGGCATATTGAATTTCAAACCAGTATATGGTGTGCTTCAAAAGTATACATCTATGAACTATGTATGTATATCCAAAAGCAACCAGCTTGATATACACTGCCGGCAAAAAGTATTGGCACAGCTGCTTTTTTACAATATATGCAACAATTTTTATTGTAATATTTTTCCGCCATTTTTTTACAAAAATATGGTTCATTCTACGACAAAAAAAAATAAAAATATAATTTCTAAACTTTGTGCAAAACTAGCAAAAATTCAATAATCAGATTTTTTATAGTTTTTTTTTTCAATGTATGCAGGTTTTTAGTCCAATCAATTGTATTGTAATAGAGTATAAGTTCTAAGTAGCTAAAAAAATTTTTCACGCAGTCTCTTCCATACAAAAAAATTTTTCCGAAAAAACGCAAAACACCTTTAACACAAAATACTCAAAAACCAAAGCGATTTTTAACTAACTGAAAACTTGCATTTTTTATATTAGAATTTAATGGGCTACAAAGCTGAGTACTCAAGAAAATTGAATTGAATTTCGCGAGTTTTGCACAAAGTTTAGAAATTATATTTTTAAGTTTTTTGTTATAGAATTAAGCGTATTTTTATAAAACATTAGCAGAAAAATATTGGAATAGAAATTTTTGCATATATTGCAAATGCTGTGACAATACTTTTTCCGGCAGTCTACAACAACGAAAATAAAGTTTAATAACACAAAAGGTTTACCAAAAAAAAAATGCGTTAAAAAATAATAATTTGGGTACCGAAGACTCGAACCTCGGATCTCTAGTTACCTCGGATCGACATACTTATTGCTTTCACGGCGGATGAATTGGCAGGCGATTCCGTCAATTCGCATGATGCTTTTAGTAGATACTTTTCTGGTAGGTGCTGATGCATAGTCAGACAATTTACATCTCGTAGGACCCAGTAACAGTAGCGAATATGGGAAAAGTATAGAACGTAAACTAGTTGGGTTAAAATGGAAATTGGTAGCATTCTATTTTACAACTTAATAGAGTTTTCCCTGCAGGGTAATTCCATGGGTGCATGTGCAAACATAAGTGCATATGTATGTACATATATCTACCTACATATGTATATGCACTTGTGCTTACTTTTGCANTTTTTTAGAGGAAATTTTAAACATTTTATGTGTAAACTGTGAAAATGTGAACAATAAATGTTTAAAACTCAAAAAACAAATTTGAAATTTGTTCTACGCCACACATATGATAAGTAAAAGTAAGCAAGCAGTGTTTAAATTTGCATTCATTAAGAGAGGAAACTGGTTACCTATCTTTATATGCGCAAATTTAAACAAATATTTTTTAGAGTGTACACTCCAATTATTTCAGCAGATATACAAAGTTCTCAAATACAAATTGAATATGCGTTTGTTTTCGGTTGTGTAAGTGTGTGCGTCTTTGGTGCTTGACAATCGTTTGTAAATGTCGTTTAAACCCCACAAACGGTTGGAAGTAGCTACCCGATAGTGACTTTGATGATATAGAAATCTAAGTATGATAATAACCCACTTTTAATGGAACCTTTCTGCGATGACTACGCACGGCTATAAATTTTGATTGCCTTTGCTCGAGAATAGAATTTTAGGTGGTTTCACGTCAATAAGTTTATAAATAGTTACAAAAGGAGAATAGTTCTGTATCTTTATCTTTATCTTTTATTTTAATTAACCCCTCTGCAATGATTGGGCCAAAATTACCCCATTTTCATGAAAACATTCTTTAATTACAGAGTTAGGTAATTTTAAATAAGCATAATCAGCGCCTATTTCCGTTTCTCTTCAGGTACATATCTATATTTTAATCATAAAAAATTACTAGTGACAAACTAGTCAATTTTTTAGGCGGCATACGGCATGTAGTAGTTATACTCGTACCGTATAATCAAATAAGTGTCAGCGTTATTGTGAAATTGTTTCGAATTCGTTTCTATCATGCCTTTACAGTGCCATAAATTTGTTAGTCATCCTGTGATTTGTGCTTAAATAAATGTCTGCAGTTGTTGTCGCAAACGCCCTCTTACTTGCGATGATTGTTGGTCGCTTCATTATTTTGCTTACATACATATGTATGTACGTACTTATGTAGATATGAAAGTAGTTTATCTACTTGTACAATGACACAATTAAATCTCTCGGTTATTGTCAGCAAGCAGACAAATTTGCATGTTCCGCATTTGTAGACTGTTTGTAATTACAGGGAAATTGCATGATTTTGCATTTGAATTGTACAGAGGGGCGACTGAATGCATGTGTGTTCTTAAGTACCTTGTCAATTTGTTCTAGTGTCTGCATCATTTACCATACACATGTCTATACCGAAGTCTTTTCCAGTTGATTTGGGTTAGATATGTGAAGAATTGCAGTAATGAAACAGCAAATTTGTTAGCAGTGTAACTTGTTTTGTTTTCTGATTACAAGAATGAAAAGAAATTGGTTATAACTACGCGAATCATCATTTTAAAAATTGTTCTTGTCGGATAGCTGTAAGAAAAGTGCAGAACATTACGTCGTTTGCTTCTCGAACCGATAGGCTCCCAGGCATTTTTTTCGTATTTCTGGCAGTCCAAGAAATCGACAGAGAATATGCTATAAGGTTTCCCTAGTCTCCCGAGTATGCTTCCCGGCTGCGATGGACGCTTTTGCATGTAACACTATATATTTGAGGTAACTGCCTTAATCGCCGCCTAACTGTTCATGGTTAGGATTTCTTTTCAGTCGATTTTCATTTCGGTGTAGCCTGGCTCTGCAGCTATCTTCATAGCGACTGCCTTTTTAATTATGCTGCAATGGTCAGATAATCTTACTGATATCTTATCTATCTTATATCTTCTTGTCTCTCTTGTCTGCCTTAAACAGTGTACTTGCTGGAGATACCCAACACAACATTAGTACCTGCATAGCTACTTCCAGTTACTCTTACGTCTATGTCGTCTAAATTCGCCACTAGCGTTGGTGCATTTCCGTTGAATTCCTTTAATAATTTTTTAACCCCTAGTAGCCATAATAGTGGTGAGTGTACATCAACTTACCGTTGTGCTTCAGCATGACTGCTTTTTCACCATGGCGTCGTTCTGCTCCGCTCTTACTTTCATGTGGCCTAAAAACCCTCTAACTCATAACGAAATAGCGAGTTCTCTGCCTATGATTCAATGCCATTCATAATAGCCTCCTTTGGGACATTATTCAAAGCTCCGAAACAAATTCAAAGAGCCTTTACAATGAGTTGTACCTACTAACGATTTTATTGCAATCTCTGTGGACTTGCCCAAAGAGTACGCACTCTTGGGACTTTTTTCCACGTTTATAGGAGGAATGAGGTCAGACTTATGGGTATGCATTTCTTTGAGTAGGCTGGGTTGTTCTTGCGTGTCTTGGGTTGAAAAACAATCCTCGCTTCTCTCCACTGCATCGCCATATAGCTCAGTCACAAACAGTCAAAACATATCGCCATTGTACCACGTGTACTCCCGGGCAGGTGTAAAGCTTAAAACTGTTTCTTCCCCAATTCTGATTTATATAAAGAATAGTCCCACCGTCAAAAAGTCATCCCTAAGCTTTTCTGAACTATACACAACCAAAAAAAATGAAAAAAATACTAAGAAGCTTCAAATAATATTTTTGTCCAAATGGTTTGTTTTTAACTGCAACATTCTCTTTTTTTTCAGCCGAATATAATTCTTATCCCGATATCAATCAATACGTGGCTATTTAAGTTCTACTGAAATGTTATTGCATTAAAAGAGGCTTCATATTCAAATAAACAAACCCCCCATGAATGTATCGACAAAATTAAATTTCGAGATTAATTTATTAGTACTTTTTAAATAATACCGTGATTTTTTACGAAGCGTGTGCATCAAATTTTTTAATACCTACACACAAGTTCATTAAGCTTATTCACACTTTTTCTGCTTTTCACATAACTCAATCAAGTTTGCAAAAATTTTATTCGCTCATTTTGCCATACAAAAAAAATAAAAATAGTTTTTTAATAAATCATTTACAATGAAACACAATCATTTTACATGGCCATTGTAGTAAAAATTTGGCAACAAGTAAGCTTCGCGATAATAATGTAATTGAATAATGAAAATTCGAAATAAAATCGATTGGCCAACTGCAAAATTAAGTTCGTCAATACTGCATAAGTTCAGTAATAAAAAATGCAGTTGCAAAAAAATTCCAACTGCCGTTTGATTTGATTATTTATTATGCATGCAAGTAGTATCGGAAGTAGAAGTTGGTAAAAAATTACAAATGTGCATAAAAAGTTTGCAATGTAGTAAGTAAAAGCGAAACGAATGCACACACACCGAATGAAACCCACACACACACACACACACACACACAGAGACGCAAAATGGAAGAGTGGATGAGTGGAAAACTAATCGAAATGCTGCTGATAGAAACTGATAATGTTCCATCAGTCAAAAATGCAGCCAACTGGGAAATCGCGACATGCACACAAACGTAAGCTGCCAAAAATACGGCTAGATTCATATAAATGTTGGATGCATGCTCTTTTATGTGGAGTATGTGCGTTTGGTTGCTAAAACAAACTGAAATTTCGCTACTAAATTCACAAATTGATTTTTGATTGAACAAATTGGTAAACAAATCCACTCAGGGCGTGGAACGAAAATCATCAAATCATTTATTTAGCTGTAGGGGCCAACAAATTTTTGACTAACAGCGCATCTGATAAAGTGTGATGCGGGCAATTTTGAAAATATATCAAATACTGACAGCTTATTTACCGACATACATATATGCATACATCCGTATGAAAAAAACTGTGCGTACTAAATATATATGAGAAGTATGGAAAAATCTTTTAAATATAGATATGTATAATGAATTCCAGTACAGCTGCTGAAGTCAACTGGGCTTCTACCGCGCAAATCAGTTTTTTTCTATACACACTCCTTTAAAAATCCGTACTTTTCCATCCAAAGTCACCATAAAATAGCGGAAAAGCCTGAACTCGTGAAACTTCGATCAATGAACATATCATAACCCATTTCAGACAGCGGGTTTCTCTGCGACAGAGGGATTTCTCGGTGACAGAGGCATTTCTCGGTGACAGATGGGTTTCTTGGTGACAGAGGGGTTCCTCGGCGACAGCGGGATTTCTCGGTGATAGAGGGGTTTTTCGGTGACACAGAGGATTCTCGGTGACAGAGGAGTTTCTCGGTGACAGAGGGATTTCTCGGTGACAGATAGGTTTATTGGTGACAGAGAATATCCGTAAGATCCCAAATTACTCTTTTGGGAGTTATTTTTTAATAGCTCGAGTTTAACCTTGCTCTGCTCGTTAGTCTGCATTTGTAGCATTTTTGATGAAAATTTTTATTAAATAATTCAATTTCACTACAACCGCATCCGAGGTTTTGAGTAGCTTGCTATAAATCAATTCTAAGCAGTTTGGCTGCTATGCGGACAAAAAAAAAAGATTTCTTAGACCTTCTTTTAACCCTAGAATAGATAAACGGGTATATTTGTACCATCAGCGACCTTTAAACCGCAGTATCTTTTAAACTGATCAACTGGTCAAAATAAAACATCGGCTCTAGGAATATAAGCTAATTCCGCATGTTATGGCATATACTTCATCTTACTGGGGTAAGTGTTGGAGTAGCTATAAGCCTTCAAATTTGACACCAACGAGTTTGTATACCCGGATGCATTTGTACTGAGACTTCTTTACTTTTTAATTTTTAAATAAGAAAAGGAGACAATTTTATTCTAAGGTACAAATGTATCCAAATGTAACCGGGTATGCATACTCGTAGTAAATGTTGGGTATCTATCCTACGATTAAAATGACTATCTCCTGGCCTTGAAAATGTAGATAACAGCGTGCGGCATTTAATTTTACCATACAAAAATTAATATACTCACGAAACTCAGGTTTCTAGTTTCGCCCTCTGACGTCAGGATTTTTTTCCAAGGACTTTGAAATTTCAATTTAAAAAATTCAGTGCAATGTAGAATAATAATACGGGCTTCAAATAAAAGAAAAAACTCTTTAAAAGTGAAAGAAAATTAAATGTGTAGGTAAAACAGAATGAAAACTTATTGAAATTTTCCTTTTAACTTTAATAGTTTTGGATAAAAAAATTATTTATTGTTTTTCAATACCTCAAAATTTCATATCCTTGGAGATTCAAAGTCCATTAAAAAAGATACTGACATTTGATAGAAAACTAATAGCGCAGTTTTACTATAGATATTCGGCCCTTAGTTTCGTTAGTATTTATATTGAAAAGTGTGTTTTAAAATTTTTTGGTTTTGATCGAACATTGCAATATGTAAATAGGTACGGAAATTTGGAAAAAAAGATGCGAGTCCGCGGCGCCCATATTTTCATATTTTATAATTTTATTTAACTCCACTTTTATTTCGACCCCTCACTTTTGAAAATCGAACGAACGGGGCAGATCTGAAGATTTTGAAAAAAACCCCTTCGCGTATTATATGAATATTTTGCTAAAAAAGAATGAACAGTTATTTTAATCTTAATCTCAATCTCAATCTCGATCTTTTTTGTAACCACACACATATGCCATCTCCAAACTTCATCTTTTCGCTTCGTTACATCCATGTTTGCAATTACTCCCAACCGAACGCAAAGAAGTTTCATAGAAGGTAGGCAGATAATTTAATCAAAATATCTGCAATTTTAATTGCTTAAAATGAATGAAAATCTTATAATTATCACAGAAATGTCAATTACATTGCTAAACGCAAACAAAGGGTAACATTTTTATTATTCAAATAAATAGTATTCATCTCTGTAGGCAAAAATAGAGTTTCAAAATAAATTTTAGTGGTTATCATGTCTATAGATATATATGTATGTATGTACAGGGTGGGCCAAATGAGACCTCCCATAATTAAACACGTATAACTCTTGTAATATTAAAATATTTTTGTGTTAATTTATTTTTGTATGTTAGATGCATTTTATGGAAATTAAGAGGCACTAAATGCCCACCACTTTACTCGACACACACATTGGCTCTTTTTAACGCGTTCTCCATTACACCGCGTATTGTTTATGGTTACAGACTCCGAATTTAGTTTCGAATGTTCGGCTTTCGCTGTTTGTTAACTAGTACATTTTAATTGTACTGTACATAGATTATTTGAAAAGTATGTGCCTCAACGCATGTGTGTTCCTGAAGAACAAACGCAGTTATGGTTCACTAAAGAACTGAGAAACTTGAAAAACAGAAAGTCACGTTATTTTAGATTACACAAAAAAACCGGCTTACACTCATACTATGTAAAATACTCACTTTTGCGTCACAAGTTCTTTGAATTAAACAAAAAGTGTTATAAAGATTACTTGTGTAAAATCAAACGACGTATAATATATAACCCCAAATCATTTTATGATTTCGTAAACTCCAAGCGAAATGTACGGGGGTTTCCTTCCGCCATGAAGTATCAAAATACCGTCTCTGGTGATAATCAAACAATTTCTAACATGTTCGCTCAGTTTTTTAAATCCAATTATTCCACTAACTCCCAAGCATACTTTGACTATCCTTTTAAACTAAGTCCAATTAACTCAATACATAACCCTATAATATCTCCCGATGATGTTTTAGTTTACCTGAAGTCCTTAAAGCAGTCTTTTAGTTATGGTCCTGACCAGATCCCCACTTGTTTTCTTAGAAATTGTGCTGATTATCTCTATGAGCCGTTAACAGCCTTATTTAATTTGTCTCTTAAAGAGGGCGTTTTTCCAACTGTATGGAAGGAATCGTTCATAACCCCCTTACATAAAAGCGGTAGCAGGTCTTCAGTGGAGAACTACCGGGGCATAGCTAAGCTTTCTGCAATTCCTAAATTATTTGAAGCAATTATAACAAATCGGTTGACGCATTCTATCACTTCAAGCATTTCATACAGTCAACATGGATTTTGCAAGGGCAAATCAACTTCTACAAATTTACTTGAATTAACATCCTATATCTCAAAAGCATTTAGTGAGAGCAAAACTGTTGATGTTATATATACTGATTTCAGTAAAGCATTTGACAAAGTGTGCCACTCGTTGCTCATCTATAAACTTGATCTTCTTGGTCTTCCACCTAATTTTCTACGTTGGATCTCTTCATACCTCTATGATAGATCACAAAGGGTATTGTTTAAAAATACTATCTCTGACGTCATTGATGTTACTTCAGGAGTCCCTCAGGGTAGCCACCTAGGCCCGATTCTGTTCTTGCTTTTTATAAACGATATTTCTACAGATATAAAATTCTCCAAAATTTTAATGTATGCAGATGATGTAAAACTTTATAAATCGTACGTTTCAATTAAAGAAAGGTCTTTGCTACAATCAGACTTAAACAGCATGGCTTACTGGTGTAAAGTAAATCTTATGCCTCTAAATCTTAAGAAATGTAAAGTAATGTGCTTCTCGCGAAGAGCTGTTCTGCCAGTTTCTTATATAATAGGTAACCATAACCTGGAACAGGTATACAATTTTGTGGACCTTGGTATCACAATGGATCCTAAGCTTAATTTTAATCTTCACATTAATGTGACAGTCAACAAGGCTAAAGGTGTACTTGCATTTGTGAAACGATGGTCAAAAGAATTTAGTGACCCGTATATCACTAAAACCCTGTTTACAACATTAGTTAGGCCGATTCTGGAATACGGCTCGGTGGTTTGGAATCCAAGGTATCAAATTTACTCAGACAAGATAGAATCAATTCAAAAACAATTCCTACTTTTTGCTTTAAGAAATTTCCGATGGGATTCTCAATATAGTCTTCCACCTTATACGAGTCGCTTAAAACTTATTAACCTTCCTACACTTGCCAGTCGCAGGGAAATGCTTGGTATAATTTTTATGGTTAAATTACTGACAGGCTCAATTTCAAGTCCGTCTCTTCTGGCTGATGTAAGCTTTAATGTTCCCTCACGCGTATCAAGACACTTTTGTCCCATATTTCTGAAAGCTTGTAAAACCAATTTTGAATTGCACGACCCACTCCGTTGCTTATGCCAGGATTTTAACTCTCATTCCAGCACGTTTGATATATCAGATCCGCTTTTCAGCATTAAGAAAGCGATACTCTCCTCTCTCAATAAGTGAATTATTGACATAAATACATAAAATCAGCTGATGAATTTAGTTCTGTAGCTGAACAGTTTTAGATCTCGACACTTAACAAACTCCTGCCTATCGTGACTCGGCACAAAAATTTAAAATATTGGTTCCGTACGTCATGCGGACTGCGCCCCTCGTGCGGATGGGCGGGAATGGAGGGTAAAAACCGTTGGGATATTATTATTATTATTATACACTTTGTCTTTTAAATGTCTCCCTAGAAAAGGTGGGCACAGTTAAATCCTTTGAACGAGTTGGCCAAGGGAAATCTGAATTTTTAGACCTCAAACGTTCGCCGAATATTTCACGCTATTGGTGGTCTTGCGGTAGTAATGCTTGCACAAATTTGAATTTCGTATTGGTGCACCTTAGTATTCAACTACAATATCCTTCACAATGTTTTTTTGGAAATGCCCAATTGGCCGGAACGACGGCGAGCTGAGACGGAGGGTTCATTTGCAACACTCTTCCGCACAGCTTCCACGTTGTCTTCAGTGCACACCTTCCGGGACATTCGGCCACTGAACACCGTTCCTCAAAACGGTCGACCAAACTTCTAGCCAAGTAGGTTGTGGGCGCTGACCTTAAAGTAAAATATTGGGGACGATTTTCATTTTTTTGCGTCACAGCAAGAATATAAAAATTCGATAATTTTAATACATTTTTGTTTATTTTAAGTATCCATTAAAAATATCCAAGAATGTAATTATAACTTGCAAAAAAAAAATACAATTATAACAAAAAATAAAAATTTTTTCCTGTTTAACATTGGTAGATCACATCTGGCCCACCCTGTGTTTAACGAACGTATGTAGTGAATTTAAATATGTATCTAATTTTTTTTAATTTGGGGTAATATACCTTGTTGCACTCAATAAGTTCTGGGAACTAATTAGTAAAATCGAATTTGAAAACAAAGTTAAATATATAAATTTTAGTAAATGAATATATACTACTTGTCCAATAAACATATTAATATATTTATTAACTTTAGATGTTTTTAGTGAGTATCAATCAGTAACATAATTTACATACATATACAAACATAAATATGAGTATATTAATTAGGGGAAATAATTTTTAATTTTAATATTTCGTCGCAAAAATAAGTTCTAGTTGTTAAATGAAACATCAACAAATCATGAAAAGCTAGCGGACCCCTTTCCCAAGGCCACATTTCTGAGGCTTGCAATTAGTTTCTGTAAGTTGTTTAGCCGCAAGTCATCGTTACCATTTTGTTATCTACTTCTTTAAACCAGAAAATGAAAATTGTACATTCTTCTTAAACAATTGCAGATTTGTGCAGATTTAGTTGCCTTGTAAAATTTGATGCTCCAATAAATTCACGAGTACATATATGAATAAGAACTTATGCTCGCACAATTCGTCTATCTATACTTAGGCAACTTCAAAGCAAAACAAAAAATCAGCCTAGACCTTGAGCTGAGTTTGTATACGGATTATTAAACTAAGTGTAGTATGAGAGAGTGAAGCACACAAATTGGCATAAACAATTCACAAAAGGCTTTAAAAATAAATTAAGTGAAATAAAACAAAAGGTATTAAGCTCAGCGCACAAACAAAAAGAAAAAAAGGGAAAAATAAAATGAAATGCGATCTGAAGAAAAGCACAAAGGAAGTGTTGTATTCAAGAATAATAAGCGGATGCTAAAAAAACATTAACGTATGAAAGGGCTAATATATGTACATAAATATGTAAATGATTATACACATGTGTATACATATACTTAATATCCACATACATACGCAAGTAAATACGAATATGTGTATTTTCAGCACATGTGTAGATTACATTAGATATAAGCTTCAAATATATACTTAAACCTTACATAAATTTGCCGTAAAATGGAAAACAAGAAATTACCAAAGCGCAAAGAAAAACAAGCAAACAAACCAACACAAACGCTGTATTATCTGTGCTAAACAAACCGTATATGCCGGATCATTTGTTCTATCACAGTTATACTTAACTGGATATAGGTATATATGTACATACATAAATATATGTAAGTACATTAAAATTTATCCTTATTTGCTGGCATAGTGAAATACACTCGCTTTAGTTGGCAATAGATTGTTGAAGGTCGGTGCGTTTACACGCAAAAAGATATGCGCGTATATAGATAGTATATGTACATAGCTATACACAATAATCATATATACTTGCCCAGCAAACATGTTAAAATATGTGCGAAGTGAGCAGACTTAACCCTGAACGATGTGGTTGGCCAAAGCAGAAATTGTTGCCAACCTCAAGTGAAATAAATAAAATCAACGAAAATTTTACTGCAAATCATAAACTAAACGCAAAATGGCAAAAATATGTAACACAAATGGCATACGAGAAGAGGAAGAAATAAATTTTAGTAAAATGTTTTGTGGCTATAAAACGATGAAATAGCGGACCATGCGTGACGAAAATAACACAAATAAAAGTTAAACGAAGTGTGTATGGCTAAATGTGTATGTATGTACGAGCAAGTATGTACATATATGGGGCGTTCCATAACCAAAATAAATGGGGTTCACACTTCATGTGTTTTTTGTTTGTTTTAAAATTTTTTGGATTGATGCATAAACATAAATGACAAATAAGTATGAAATTCCAGCTTGACCAATACATTTTTAAAAACTTTACTACAGCACAAAAACAAAAACAAATCGATTTAATAGTTTACCAAATACCGCGAAAATAGTGCGAGGAAAAAATTTAAAAAAAATCACACATACACACATCAAATCTATAAAAAGAAATATTCTTTAAATTTATTTTCTTGAAAATTTTTTCTCATAAAAATTTTTTGATAAAAAAAATTAGTTTTGGAAAAAAATGCCATCTCAAAAAAAAAATTTTAAAATATCGCAATGGTAACTCTGAGTATTGCACAATATTTAAATATAGTATTACGGGGTGCACTCTACAATAATTTTAGTTATGATTTTTTATTTTTTTTTTTACATCGAAGTTGAGTAAAATGAGTACATTACAAATTAAACATTTTTTTTTTTTTTAATTTTATCGAGTAAGCCAGCATAAAAAATAATAAAAATCAACGCATTTTTCCAGTAGCTTAAAGTTTGCCCTTTATTATACTAAAATTGAATGGGCTACAAAAGTGCATACTCAAAAAATTTAAAAAAATTTGTGAAAATTTGTAAATTTGTAATGTACTCATTTTACTCAACTTCGGTGTAAAAAAATTCATAACTCAAATTATTGTAAAGTGCACCCCATAATACTATACTTAAGTAAGCGCAATATTCAGAGCTATCATTGTGATATTTTTCAGTCTTTTTTTTGAGATGGCTTATTTTCGAAAACAATTTTTTTTTATAAAAAAATTTTTTATGTGAAAAATTTTTTAAGAAATAAAAATATTTCTTTTCATAGAGAATTTTGATGTATGTATGTGTGATTTTTTCAAATTTTTTCCTTCCCCCATTCTCAAGATATTTGGAAAACTATTAAATCAATTTGTTTTTGTTTTTGTGCTGTAAAGTTTTTAAAAATGTATTAATCAAGCTCANTCAGTTTACTTTATTGGACATTAAACCAACCACACGAATGCGTACAGTGCGTACAGAAGAGAATATTGCGTCTGTTTCTGAGAGTGTTGCTGAAGACCGTGAAATGTCGATTCGTCGCCGTTCGCAGCAATTGGGTTTGCGAAACACATTTCGAACCGAACACTGATTTTGGTAATAAAATTCAATGATTTGCAAGCGTTGCTCGTTAGTAAGTCTATTCATGATGAAATGTCAAAGCATACTGAGCATCTTTCTCTTTGACACCATGTCTGAAATCAAACGTGATCTGTCAAATACTAATGCATGAAAATCCTAACCTCAAAAAAATCACCCGTTATTTAGGTACTTGCTTATTTTCAATGAAAGACAAATTAGCTCAGTCTAAAAGAGCCACCGAAAATCCAATAAAACTAAAATAATACGAAATCTTTTAGTAAAGACGGAATCCTTATCCGGAATTCCTCTCCTGTAAAATTAAAAAAAAAATGGACTTGGCAACTTTACATCCTAAGCTAGCGGCGTGTAAATCACTGTTTAAAAATTTAGGGAAATTCAAGAAATTTTTTTCAAATTTTGAACTTTTTTGGGTATGCAGTTTTGTAGTTTGTATGTAGTCTAATGAAGTGCAAGTTTCAACCACCAAAAAAATTGCTTTGATTTTTGGTGACGGATTTTTTAATTTTTTTCATATAAGCACAAATTTCTTATGTAATAAAATTCGGAAGAGCGTTAGCTATTGTAGCTAAGCTATGTTTATAAAAAAAGAAAACACAGAAAAAGTCTCCAAAAAAAATTTTTTTAAATCAATGATGTAAATCTGCATACCAAAGCTTCAAAAATTCGGATTAACCTTCAAGATGGTCACCAACGTTCCTGTTTTAATAAACTTAATTTTTTTTTTCGAAGAACATAAAATTGTTTGAATTAAAATTTTTAAAATCAAAAAATTTAATGAATTGCAAGCCGCCCGTTTTCATAAAAATAGAAAAGTTGTATTGCTTTTTCGTCGTTAACCCTCGTGTGCCCAACTCAAATAAATTAACTATTTCTCTTGCAACAATTTTTTAAAATCCTTTCGACTCCCCACGATTTGACTGGTTTTACATGGAGGAATGCATTTAAAATATTCTATATTTCTTTTGACAAGGTAAATTAACTACGTGATCTCGCGCTTGAGCTGCAAAAGGTATCTGCTCTTTAGGGTATAGATTGAGTGTGGATATGACAAAACATACGAAATTAATATGCATATGTAAATTAGTGGTTCCAAAATGAAAGATGTAAAAGATGCTGCAAAAAAATAACCCAATGGAGAAAGCTACTAAATATTAATAATAAATATGTGATAAATAGTAACTAGTTAATTTTAGTGGACATGTAATCATTACGAAGAGAACGAAAAATGACACTGAAGATGGCACAACGCCGAAACCGGTTTGTCTGCAAACCAAACTTGACAAGGGATGACGGAAATTCGTTCCAAAATAAATCATTACGAATATAATTATGGGGCTTACTTGTAAACCATTTTACACTACAAATAGGCAGTAGGAAGAGTGGCTATGGCTGAAACAGTGCTCGTTTATTGCGTCAAACAGTACTATGAAATCCAAGCTGGTTAGAAACTGCTTTGACACACTAAAAATTTTGTCAGCTAAAAACACAGTAACACTACGCTGGGTACCAAAGCCATTGTGGCATCGAAGGCAATTGGGTCATCGACGAATTGACACGAGAAGGATCGATAACTGCACTTTCGGGTCCTGAACCATTCTGTGGGCTCAGCTGGTTTTTTAGTTTACGACATAGAAAATACAACACTTGCAACACCGTTGTGAATACCTCAATTAAGTATTTCAATTAATATGTGGTACTATCAAATTGCGTGCATTTACAAAATAAATATGAAACTTTGTTTTTAATATGCGGTTTTGCAATCAGAAATTATTTTGTTACCTTTAAATTTTCTCTGATATACATACATGCATACATATATTAACTAACTTTATTTAACATTAATATTTAACAAGGAAAACTGCTTGGAATTTATTGCTGAATTTTAATGCAAAACTACACAACAAACTTGACATATTGTCACTATACATCGAGGCCATGCAAATAACTAAGATAATAATATGTATTATTTGGCCGCAAGTGAGTTTAAGCAAAACCACATTATTTCGTCCTTGAATTGTTTTGGATATTTTAGCTGACAATTATTTATGGCCTACAACAATTCCTAGCCTTAAGTTTTTCTTCGTTATGCATAAAATTATCGCATTGATGTTGCGGTTATCACTTTTGGCAGTACATATTTCTTTTATGTAAATACATATGTATGTAGTCTATGCCATTGCTTGTAGTTTCTTAATTCCAGTCATGTTCACAATAAAGCCACAAAAAATACTTAGATATTCTGTTGCTAAATAAGTATCTTACATAAATGTATGTATGTGCGTTTTTAGATACATTCATATATAGGTTTCATACATCCTTGCATTAAAACAAATCCCTGCAAGAATTTGAGGACCAGGTATTCCATACTAGTAACTTGTTATACTGACCTGAACTACTTCAAACGTAAAAAATTTATATAAATATGTTTTGAACACCAACTCTTCGTGGCCCATCAGCAATATGATTCGGTTGCCGAATGTGCCATAGTCCAAAGGAGTAGTTGTCTAGGAGCTCCCATGTTATGCAGCGTTGCCCCCCCCCAGAGGTGGTTAGGTCCAATGGCACCGCAATGTTAATGTAATAAAATTTTCTCCATATATTTGGACCATTTTAGTTACTAGTGTGGTTTACAAGGTAGCGTGGTCCTGTACTAGTATTTAACCTAGTCTCACTTTTTGCAGGGATTCGTTTTACCCCGACAGTCGAAAAATAAAAGCAGAATAACAATAAAATTCTAACAAGAGGGAGAGAAATAATTTTCAACTGCAGCTGGTACGAGTAACAACATTCGGCCGGAGTTTTGCTTGTCTCATTGTATTTCTCTTTCATAAATTGCACTGGCGCCGACTTTACTGACATAATTTTACTGGTATTTTTGTTTTTGTCGCGTTTTTTTTTGTTTTGCATTACTATGCTTTTCATGTTCGAACAACGCCTCTGACTCGTATTTAAAACAATTACATTAATCCTTTCGATTGAACATTTGCATAAATATGTATATATATGTAATATTCTTATATCTAGTTACTTGCGTCAATCGATATCTTTTGCAAATAATAATCAAAGCGAATTTAGCAAGCAAATCTGTTGCCAAGGCCATTTTGCAATCTGTTTTTAGGAATTTAGCAGTGGCAAACCACTTTGGACGCTTAAACCTAGTGTGCCCAATCAAATTAAATAACGTTGTTGCCCAACCGGGATACCAGGGTACCCGCTTAAGGACTTACATATACCTAAAACTCGGCTGTAACTTAGTATAATCCTGGGTATTAGATGTATTTGGATGTATTTATTGTTAACGAAAATCTAATATATAAAAATCTCGTGTCACGGTGTTAGTGGTCGAACTCCTCCTAAACGGCTTGACCGATTTAAATGAGATTTGTGTATATTCGGTAGGTATGATAATAGGTTGTAAAGTATATTTCATACCGCTAGGTGCAGGGGGCGTGGCACCTCCCATACAAATCGAATTTTTCACACTGCATATCTCTGAAAGTGTTCATGGTAGAGTATTGAAACTTGGTATGGAGATATATGAAATCAATCACATGGTCAAGGGGCGTGGCACATCACATAAAAACCGAGTTTTTCATACTGCATAACTTTGGAAGTGTTCATGGTAGAGTACTCGAACATGGTATGGAGATATATGAAAACATGCGAATACTCATGGAGAAACTGCGTCTATTGGAAAAGGGGGCGTGGCACCTCCCATACAAACCGAGTTTTTCATACTGCACATCTGTGGAAGCGTTCGTGGTAGAGTACTGAATCTTGGAATAGAGATATATAAAATCAATCAAGTGGCCATGAAGAAAAATTGGGGCTATTGGAAAAAGGGGCGTGGCACCTATCCTGCATACCTCTGGCAGTGTTCACGATAGAGTACAATCGGGTTGTTCTTTGCTAACAAATTGTCTATATATTTTTCTTTTAGACTTTTTAGTATTTTTGTATGAAAAATCTAATATATAAAAATATCGTGTCACGGTGTTTGTAGCCGAACTCCGCCTAAACGGCTTGACCGATTTTAATGAGATTTTTTGTGTATATTCAGTAGGTATGATAATAGGTTGTAAAGTATGTTTCATACCGCTAAGCGAAGGGCGCATGGCACCTCCCATACAAATCAAATTTTCCACACTGCATATCTCTGGAAGTGTTCATGATAGAGTACTGGAACTTGGTATGGAGATATATGAAATTAATCCCATAATCTNTGGTATGGAGATATATGAAATCAATCACATGGTCAAGGGGCGTGGCACATCACATAAAAACCGAGTTTTTCATACTGCATAACTTTGGAAGTGTTCATGGTAGAGTACTCGAACATGGTATGGAGATATATGAAAACATGCGAATACTCATGGAGAAACTGCGTCTATTGGAAAAGGGGGCGTGGCACCTCCCATACAAACCGAGTTTTTCATACTGCACATCTGTGGAAGCGTTCGTGGTAGAGTACTGAATCTTGGAATAGAGATATATAAAATCAATCAAGTGGCCATGAAGAAAAATTGGGGCTATTGGAAAAAGGGGCGTGGCACCTATCCTGCATACCTCTGGCAGTGTTCACGATAGAGTACAATCGGGTTGTTCTTTGCTAACAAATTGTCTATATATTTTTCTTTTAGACTTTTTAGTATTTTTGTATGAAAAATCTAATATATAAAAATATCGTGTCACGGTGTTTGTAGCCGAACTCCGCCTAAACGGCTTGACCGATTTTAATGAGATTTTTTGTGTATATTCAGTAGGTATGATAATAGGTTGTAAAGTATGTTTCATACCGCTAAGCGAAGGGCGCATGGCACCTCCCATACAAATCAAATTTTCCACACTGCATATCTCTGGAAGTGTTCATGATAGAGTACTGGAACTTGGTATGGAGATATATGAAATTAATCCCATAATCTTAGAGAAAATTGGGGCTATTTTATAAGGGGGCGTGGCGCCTTTCAAACGCACTGAAGCTATTACGTATCTTTGTATGTATATACACTTTTGCTGGGTTATTTAAGATGGCAATGGAAATATGCCTTCTGACAACCACCAAACCGTCAAACTAGAAGATAAATGCATCACTGAAAATTATGAACGTGAGCTGTTGGTGAAAATGTTGGACCAAAATGTTTTGATACAAAAAATTAATTTTGGGCCGGACGAAGTTCGCCAGGTCTGCTAGTCTTTATATATAAATTCAACAATAATATTATACCAAAAGACCTTTAGAATAGAAATTCCGGTATGATCTGTAAAAAGCCAGAGCGTATACTCATGAATTCCGTGAAGGTTTGGCCCACTAAACTGAAAAGGGTAGCAGTAAGAAGGCCCCTATGTTCTTTTATATCCAAGGAATATACTAGAACACCTTTGAAACAAATATGTATTATATTCAGATGCCAGTTTACTTTAGTATCGATAGTTTGCTTGGAGCAGCCGACGTATTGTCGTGCACCTCAGCGCGGTCGTTTTAAGAGAGCCGCTCGGAAATTTTTGTGTGTATTTAGAAAATTTTTGTACGTATTTTTTTAAACGTTGTGTGTAGATAAAAAAGTTACGGATATAAATTAACACAAGATTTTTATTTGGACATTTGCAAACGTACAAATTTTATAGATCATAATTTTTTTTATTTTACAGGATATTTTGGAACGTTGCGCAAGATATCCCGAAAAAAACTTGAAACACACGAAAAATCCCACAAATATTTTGTACTCTTTTTTCATTTACCACTTCTTAAATCTTCCATCTAAACCATATTCATCCTTCATAAACTTTATTTCAGTTCCCTACAAGAAGTGAATGCAAATCTCCACTCATTATTAAACTTAAACACCTCGACGAAAAGCACCAATGATACTACATTTCACCTTCTTGAAGAAATTACTTAGTTAAGAAACTTTATTGAAAACGTTAAGACGCCAAGTCGACCATGGCAAATGGAAAAGTAGAACACAACTAGTAGGTAAATAAGCCGCAATGAGCTGCTGAAAGAGAGGGCAGACAGCCGGTTAGTTAATAAGTCGCTCAAGCGTATATACATACTACGTAAAGCTTAGTAGCTTGGCTATAAAGTAAAGCAACGCAAATGAGCGAAAGGAAAAGCTAAAGCTGTAGTAAGTCTTCGCCTTATTTGGCGTTTTGCTGCGTAAAATGCTTGGTGAGCAACTTAATTAAAAGCCACTTTGACCGTGGCAAGCATTAACCAAGCATAAATACATAAAAAATATAAAGCTACGAGCGAACGAACAAAGAAATATATGTACATATGCATGAATGTATATGAGTATGCTTTTAAGGACGTATTCACTTACCG
Source organism: Rhagoletis zephyria (assembly GCF_001687245.7). Taxonomy (NCBI): domain Eukaryota; kingdom Metazoa; phylum Arthropoda; class Insecta; order Diptera; family Tephritidae; genus Rhagoletis; species Rhagoletis zephyria. Next base: position 168,534 of record NW_016157245.1, read on the forward strand.
CTTAGTAAAATGCGTCAAGTTTATTACCATCCATGTTATGAGTTGCGAGCAGCGTCGCACAGCTTGGGCACGAGTGAACCAATGAACCTGTAAATTCCACTTTCTGTACAAATATGTACAGGGTAGTCCAAAAATGCATGTGAAAAAGTAAAGTCGGAACTTGTATGCTCTCACCCCCTTGCATTGTTTTATACCTACGGTGACCAGATTTCTCTGGCCAAAAATCGGGACATTTCTAAAGCATTGTATCCGAACCTACAATTTTGTTTTTAAAATAAAAAGACATAACATCTTTTCATGCGGTTTTATTTAAAACAAACCAAAGAGAATTACTTTAAAAAAGATCGCAAAAATGTAAATACATAATATATACAGTGGCGAAAATGTAAATAGGTAAAATACATTTTAGCAAGTTTTGCATCCTTGTCTTTGTTTAAGAAATGTTTATTATTTTTAAGGAAAATATAACCGACTATTTAAAAAAAAACATTTAAATCAAAATTTCAAACTTAAAAAAAGCAAAAAAAACTTAACAAATAATTGTACAAGTAATTTTTAAGCAAAAAACAAAACTGACTTGGATTCTCATATGAAAATTTAAAGTACCGTTAACTTCTTAATGATCCAATGAACTGGTATGGGACCACCCCTGAAGATCATAGAAAATAAGGATGCTGCCTATGTTTGTGGCTCACTTATATGATATGCCCTTTGCCACAACGAAAGTGCTGCCACATTTGTACGAAAAATTATTTTTGGGCCAGAGTACAGAAAACTTTTATTCAATTAATAAAGAAAACACTGAAAATCGGGACGTAGTCGGTACAAATATGAAAAATCGGGACTCATACATCCCCATTTTTTTTTAATATTCAGCGGAACAATTTTCTCAAAATTGGTACGAATGGTCACCTATAAATAGTATCCCTATTTTGCAAGTTTTATTTTGAAATCAAAAAATATAAATTTTTTCATAGTAACTATATTTTATAAGTTCACCAAAAACTCCTGAAACCCATAAAAATTGTTTGAGCGTTAAAATTCCAACTTTACTTTTTTTGGATCACTCTAATGTACATCCATTTACATATATACAAATCCATGGTGGATACATACTTGCAGTGCTATGTAAAAAAAGTATTTACAAAGCGAATAAAAAAAGTTTTTACCAAGTACCCTGCGTAAGAGGCCGACACACTTATTTGCAAAAATAAAAATAAAAAAATATTCTAAAGCAAGGCACTTGTGCTACTACACTGAAACTAAAAATTCGTTTGCACCTTACACCTCTGCCTAAGACTCCTGGCTCCGCATATGCAAGCGCCGCTTCACCCATACTAGAAAGCTAAACAATTATTTACTGCTTTTGACTTTGTCGACTATGTGTGCTGATAAGTAGATATACAAGTATGCGTCGGTTGAGCTTGAACCAACGAGTGATGGGGTCGATGAAAAGGATAAAGCATGGTTTAGTGCCAAGGATGTCATGTTGCAGTCTGCGGAAAGTAGTTGTGCTTTGTTGTGATTCATAAGCAGTTTTGTTGTTACTATTTTTGTTGTTGTAGACATGCGGCGCAGCCTGAGATCCTATAAATGCATATAATATTACGTAGGTATGTTTGTAGAGAGCCATTGCTAAGCGGCAATGAATTTCATCAGCTTGCATAATGAAGTGCTGAGATGTTCTATAGTTGGTTGTTGTTAACTTTCAAGGATTAGTGGCAGTTAATATTTTTAAGTGCGCTTTCACATGGAAGAAATTGACTTAAATATTTTAAATATAAATTCAACAACTTATATTTTATTGAAAGAGAGGTTTTTAGCTTTGTTCGAAAACCACATAATAAGAAACAGTCGTTTTTAGCCCAGTAACTTTAGACTTTTCCAAAAAAAAAAAATTCTGTTCAAAATTCATTGCATATTCCAATGCGAAAGTTGTAGAGAATTTCATTGTCCACAACTCTTGTACGCACTTTTTTTTTGTACGACGCTTATCTCACGCGTGGGACCTGCTGAACAGAGCGACATAAGAGAAGCGGCGTAAAATGAATTCAACATCACGTCAACCGGTCTAGTACGTTGGCCGAAATTCGACAGGATGGCTTTGTCAGATTAAGGTCTTAAAATAATCGCATAGATGTTCCCCATTGAAAACAGCGTGACATTTTCAAAAATTCAATATGGCGTCTCAAATATGACGTCTAAACTAACCGTAAGTTGGATTTTGCTTTACAACTTTTGTGTCAACGGAGAACCCAACACCAAAAAGGAAAAAGTAACAACAAAAATAAAATCGACTAGATTCGTTCGAAAAGCTTACCTCTTAGATGAAGAAAAGGATAAAGGTAAAGGTAAAAATAAAGACAAACCAAAGATTCGTAAATATACAGGTAAAAATTACGATTAAGGTAAATTTAAACACCTTACTTACGTATAACTACATATAGGGCCAATTTCACAATGCGTAGTTAACTCAGAATCGGGAGTTAACTACAGAATTTTGTACTGAAAATCTCTAGTTAACTGTCGATTCTGAGTTAACTACGCACTGTGAAATTGGCCCATAAGGGCAAATAAACATAAAACTAAAACTAAAGATAAATATTAAGAAAAAGATGAGGATGAGGATACCGAAAAAGTAAAGATAAAGATAGAGGAGTAAGATTAAAGGTAAGGAGATTTTCGAAATTCTCGGGACTAAATCAAAATTTTCAGGATTTCAGGATTTCTGGGCTATTTCGAGATTTTCGAGATTATTTCATAATTTTCTATATATTATCGATCTTGTTATCAATATCGTTTTCGAAATAATTATAGATATATTTATCGACATAATAATCGATTTTGTTATCGATATATGTACTGATATTTTTATCGATGTAATAATCAATATTTTCGGTATATTATCGATCTTTTTATCAATATTGTTTTCGAAATAATTATCGATTTTGTTATCGATATATTAACTGATATTTAATAACAATCGATGTAATAATCAATATTTTTATTGATAACTTTATCGATAAAAAAAAACGATATTGGTATTGATATATTTATGAACATATATGTATATCGATACTTTTATCAATGGTTTTATATAAATAATAATCCGGTTTTTTTGGATATTTTTGTCGACGTGTAATTGATTTGTTATCGATTATTTATCGATTTGTTGTAGATATTTTTATCAATTTATTGTCGATTTTTTTTATCGATTTATTGTTCCATTTTGTCATCGATATTTCTATTGATTTTGTTGATCAGTTCATTTTCCAAAGATATTTTCATTTTAAGATTGCATTGCAAGTGAACAAAAATTCAAATTATAATACGAGAAGGGCCGTGTACGATATGGCGTATGAGTAACATTATTTCCTGCTTCTATTTCGTAATAAAAATTATTAGTCATTTTCATTTGACCATTCAAAAGGGGATTATTTATCAACCGATTTTAATTGTTGGTAGCTTTAATTTTTGGCAACAGAACAAGCTTTAACAGAAATAGGGAAAAACTCAATTTTTAAATTTTGTTTTTCAATTTTTCCCTGTTAATGACACAGATCTCTAATTTATGACCCAAAATTAAGTTTACGTGTCTCGGCATAATTTAAAAACTTTATATTTTCCCTACAGTGTAATGAGCTAAATTTTGATAATTATTTTTAACGAATGTACGGGGCTTATCAAAACCAGGTATAGTATAAATATCTGTATTCAAAAAAGTTATCATACAAAAAAATTTAAATCAGAAAAGGCATTTTTGATACAGCTACATATATATGCGCATTCTTAGATCTACACTCGTTTGTTAAGATATTGTGTCCTTTATTAAGTTTGATTTTTTGCTCCCATCCTTCCACACCCTCATACTACAGTAGTATACTTAGTCTAACATTTTCACTCGAAAATTGTGACAAGAAACAGGCATTTTGTGTAGAATCGCATTCAAGGGAAACATGCTATCCCACTGGATTGTGTCATTCCAACAGCTCACATATTCCCTATATTCTCTAACAATTGCAATGACCATGTTAGAGCAGAATTTGTGTCATTTTCACTGCACTCTTATCTACTTGCTACGCTTGTTGTGATTTGTGCTTTTTCCTGTTCATTGGCCCACTTGAGGCCAAAGCGCCACTTAAATACTTTCTCGTACGATCTCTTTCTGTTGCAGCCCTACAACGCATAAGGTTCCTATATTCATTCATTTTCTTTTTTCTTCTTTTTGTTTGCATTTGTCGTCGTTGCTACTTTAACCGTACTACGTAGCGCAGCATAGTGCTCCCTGCATTGTTGCGATTTTTCCACGCAAAGGAATGCCAAGTTGAAGGCGAGTGTTACATGCTGTACTTGAATATGGAAACTTCATTGAAAATAGCAACACAAAAGTGCGCAGTTACTTCGCCAGAATTCTCCAAGGGCCGAAGCTGTCTGCCATTTTCGCGTACGCCATTATCTCTTTACCTGCTATTGTGCGGGACAGTTGTAAGGTTGCCAGCATGCTTTACTTGATCTTCCTATTGTGCAAGGAGATTCTGTATTTCCCACAACAAACTGGACATTCAGCTGCGGCGCTACAGCTGCAATTGAAATATGTTTTGTGTGTATGTGTGAGGTTGGGTAAGTAAGTACTTATATACATACAGTACACATATACATATGTATGTTGCATTTTCCAGTCCTTTTCGAATGTTTCTGTTGGTTCCGCAGTTGTTTTCTTGGCTAAAATTACCTGCATCCGCTTACCGATGCACACATTTCAATTGTTTTCCATACAAGACCTACTTTCCACTCCTTTATCATGTTCCTGTTTGTGCTTCTTGCTGCCGCCACTTGTTTTACTCGAATTTCTTTCATTTACTGAAATAGTTGGTACTTTTATTTTGATCTTCATATTAAAAAAAATAAAATTTTATTCTTTGAGAGTAGGAACACATTTTTGCTTATGTAAGTTTATGTAAATGCGGGTATGCCTTTTTAAAATAATTACACTAATATTGAGCTCGAGGCCGTTTTTTTTTTAATGAAAATTTATTGTGGAAAAGCAACAATAGTTTGAAGAAATGGTAGAAGTGATAGCTATTTCGGAAATCACCACATTTCCTCATCAGACTTCTTTCAGTAGGATTCGAACCGACGATCTCACTGACTCAGCCAGTTGCCTATGCACCGTGCTAAGTAAGTCGTTGAATATAATTGTTATAAGGCCAAAAAAATAACAAAAACAAATAACTTAAGGACGAGCACACCTAAAAGTTAAACATTCTAAAAATAGAATTATTAGCAAAAACCAACAATACCAACAACCACATGATCAAGTGAATTGCAGCGGAATAGCTGCGCTTGATTGTGTTGGCATAACAAAAATGAAAATAGTGGAAAAAAGCAAACGATAATTTACAAGGCGTACTTAGCACGGTGCATAGGCAACTGGCTGAGTCAGTGGGATCGTCGGTTCGAATCCTACTGAAAGAAGTCTGATGAGGAAATGTGGTGATTTCCGAAATAGCTATCACTTCTACCATTTTTTCAAATTATTGTTGCTTTTCCACAATAAATTTTCATTTAAAAAAAAAATAACAAAAACATAATTACACTAATGATCTCGAAATTTATTAATTAAAAGCCAGTTGCTGAATCTACATAAATTAAAATAATAGCTTTCTTATATAAGGGTTATGCCTAGGTACTTTATCTCTTCCTTAGAGTAATTGTAGTTTTGTTGGTATTTATGGACAATTTCTCCTTGCTACACCAAAACCAAGTTATGATGCATCAAGTCCGTAATGGTCATTTCGTGGGCGCCCTTAATGACCATGAATATGTCATCAGTGTAGTCTATGGTTTGATATCCTTTCGCATTGAGGATTTATCAACACTGAACATAACACTCTTCCCTGTGGACTGCCTTTAACTGCTGTAGTGCTGAGTTTCGTCGGTCCTATTTAAATTCGCTTTGATTGTCCGTTGGGTATGCATATTGCCGATCCATTTGACTATTTTGGGATAAGCACCTCTATTGGATAGTGCCACTTCTATGGATTTGAAGCTAGAATTACCAAGAGCGCCTTTAATGCCCATGAGTGAGTGGAGGACACTCACTTACAACTTGCAGGTCTAGAGTGATTCCATTTCCTCAAAACGATGACGTGATTTATAAACTCCCCCTATCTTATGTAGTTGGACGAGGCCAACTTTTATTTAACTTATTCATTTAAAACCGAGATGGACAAACTCACACTATCACACACATGCGCTTTCGTGCGAAGCCTTCTTCAACAGCCAGTGCTCGGACTATATCAAATTTGTGGAAGAGATTTAACTTTTTTTTGCTAAATTACATTTCTACTACGTCTACTACTGTAAGCTAAAAAACTACCACATCGTGAAACTTCTTCTTTTTTTTTAATTTGCTTATTCTTCCATTCCTAACTTTCTATTTATTTTATGCGAATGCACAATTTTGGTCATCAGGTTGTAACAGCAGAGCAGCTGATTTCTTGTGTCTTCGAATTACTTTGTCTCTAAAATGTCAAATATTTTTGATTTCTTTTAACAAAAATTTTAAATTGTCTATATCTAGTTGCATTCCCTAACTCGCAAGAAGTAGCAAGAATTTACAGGATTTTGCCGGAACGCGTTCCCGTACTCGGTTCTCTGGCAAAGTAGATGAAAAATGGGAGAGTAAAATCGGCACTCTCTTTGACAGAAGTTGCAAGATTTTACCCGAAGAATTTCTGCTGGTAAAATCTGGTAAAGTGTCAAACCATCAGCTGTTCAAGCGATTTGAATGTTGAATAAGCAAAAACAAAAGTACATCCATTCCATTTTCACCTCATTAAATATATCATAGCAAAGAAATTTCAAGTTCGGAAAGTATTTTTGTTAATTTACTTGGGTATTTGCGTATAATTTAGCAGATCGCCAAATGATAAAAAACTGCCATGTAAACAAAAAATGGCGCCCACGGTGCATTTGACAGTTTTATCAGTTTTTGCCCGAAAAGCGTTCCCGTAATTTTTGGTTTTTCTCTCTTTCACTGAGAGGAATTTGGCTTTTTGACAGTTTTAAAAGTTTTGTCCAGAAAAGTTGAGGAACGAAACTTCTATTTGCATGTTTAACCTTTTTTTCATACAATAGAAGCGATCGAAAATCAGTTTTTGATACGTTCGCCAAACTCAGGAGTCCAAAAGCTGATTACTGGGCCTTGCAAAGGATGGATCGATGCCTCTGGATGCAAACAAATTTACCAAGAAAGAAAATTGCAGTTTTTTTTTATTACTTTAAAATTGTATCTATTATTAAAATTTTTGTTTCTATTTCACACGACACACTATGGATCTTAAAAAAAATCTTAATAACTTTTTAACGCTTTAGAGACCAGAAGCAACATCAAAATACACGTAAATGTTGTTTTAGCTTTAATACCTGTTTAATGTGCCTTCTCGGAGCTCGATTAAGAAGTTTCACTTCAAAAACCTTTGCGCCCGAACACTGTCAGCGGCAGCTGATTTGAATTGCTTTACCGAAGTACCAGCGAAGCATCAGTCAATCGTAAATTATCGTAGGCCAAATAACATGTGTTTGGAAAATCAAAAAATGCCCATCTCTGATTTAAAACTAAAATAATAGGATCTAAGTTCTTTTGACACAATTCAATGAAAAAAATATATACACCATATAGACACTAGATATTCGCGCTGAAAGTGCAAGGACCAATATTTGCTTGCAATGTTAGGACAATATCAGATAGCTGCATTACTTTGCCTCTCGTAAGAGATTCACTTTCTTAGCTTTATATTTGCATAAATGTCAAATGAGTTCATTGTCATTCGCAGCTGCAAGGTAGTGAATATTTTCTTTTTGCCCTCTTGTAGACTGTGGAAATCACGTGTGATTCAAGACACGTTTAGTTTTTTATTGGATACAACATCTATCGTCGACATTACCATTAACAACAGCTTAAAGAAAACAACAAAGTACATAAATAATGAGAAAATAGCAGCAATTTTCAACAAAAAGGAGCGTTAGCAGCGTTAGAAACATATTTTAGCATAACTTAAGTGTTCATGAAATTTTAAAATGTAAACAACGCCTGTACAACGAAAATAACTGCACAAAAAAAAAAACATAAAGATGATGGCAACAAAAATTAAGAGTCAACAAAGAATTTTCAGATGAAAATTTTAAAACAATGAGACAAGGAAAAACAACACTGCAAAGTGCACGAAAAGTGTAGCGGAGGAGAACCAAATGGTACACGATGACTACATACATACATACATACAAACACAGGTGCTGCGTGAAGTTACACCGGTGGAGTGTCGATACCACCAGTAACCTACATACATATGTACTTACATATATACACAGTACACAGATGCCAGAGCCACCGTAGCCCTGTAGCAGCAACTTTGCTGAGCTTGAACGCCTTGCTGCCGAAACGTCTCAGTATTTTAGCACATTGGCATCATCATATCATCGTCGTAAGCCTTGTGATACTTGTCATTATGCAAGGCACTCCTAACAGGTATTTCCAGCATACTCGCCATTAGCATGTGTTGCTGGTCTACAAGCGTACTTTTTATTTATATTTTACTGTATACATTGCCATATACAATACAAACATAGGCTGGTGTGTATCTATGCTGCTAGTAAGTGTAGGCGTGTTGTGCATTCAAATTATCTTCGTGTGATGTTGCAATAACATATTGGTGTACAGGTATGATTTGATGATAGTAACTGTACAAATACAACAAAAAGTATGCATTTACATTAGGGCGGGTCAAAATTTTTTCCCCTTAAACATTTTGTAATAGTGAAAAGCTGTTGTTTTACGGGGTCAAAAGTGCAAGAGCCCGCGCATCGATCCTCAAGTGTAACAAAGCACATTGATCGGAATATACGAATTCATTTGTGCGAACTCAAGGTTTAGGAAAACGTTTTGGTTGTATAGTAGAAAATTGATTCACAAACTCACACAATATAGTCCAACAACTATTGTGGTATCCCCATAGTTAAGGGTTTCATTTAAAGGTGGCTTTTTTTCAACAAACTTTCAGATTGTTGTCTTGATCATTTCGCTGGTCTACAGATAAGTAAGTATAGTGTGTTTGATGCGCAATTTCGGTCTAATGGTTTCAAATAGCTTAAAATTATATAACGTATAAGTAAATTTTTTTTTTATATGGATGAAAATTTGCAACACCCTGCAGAAAATTTTTTTCTCAAAAATCAACGATAATTTTTAGCTACATGAAGCTTGCACTTTATCACAATAAAATTGAATGGGCTACAAAACTGGATACCCGATTTCGATTTTTTTTTTAAGTTTGATTAATTTCTTTGAAATTATAAATGTGTGTAAGTAAATAAACTTAAATTGCAAACAATATCATTTTGAATTTTGTTGCTAAATCTTTGACCATAGCTGTATGTATGTATTACTGCATACCCCTTTATTTTGTTCCACGTACACTCACAGATGTTTCAAATATTTTTTTTATTTTGATTTTTATTTTATTTTTTTTTAATTTTGATGACAGTTTTTTTAAGTTTGACTAGTTTTTTTCATTTGTGAATTATAAAATTATATAAAAAAACTTTTCAAAAATTCTGAGTTATATAGTTTTTTTTTAATTATGATGACAATTTTTTTAAGTTTGATTAATTTTTTTGAAATCTGTGAATTATAAAAAATAAATGAATAAACATAAATTTCAAACAATATCATTTTGAAATTAGTTTTTAAATCTTTAATCTTAGCTGTATGTATTGTATCGGGGTGACTCTTCAAAATTTTAACTTCATTGCGAACCCCTTTATTTTATTCCACGTACAAAATAAAGACACTCACAGATATTTCAAATAATTCTTTTTTTTTTGATTTTTATTTTATTTTTTAGTTTCGATGACAGTTTTTTCAAGTATCATTTTTTTTTAATTTGTGAATTTTAAAATTTTGTAAAAAAAATTTTCAAAAATTCTGAGTTATATATTTGTTTTTAATTTTGATGACAATTTTTTTAAGTTTGTTAATATTTATAAATTCGTGAATTATTCAAAATAAATAAATAAATATGTATAAATATTGAAATTTGTGAACTGTTAAAAATAAATGAATAAACATAAATTGCAATTAATATCATTTTGAATTTTGTTGCTAAATCTTTGACTATTGCTGTATGTATGTATTAGGGTGCCCCTTCAAATATTAACATGACTGCGTACCCCTTTATTTTGTTCCATGTACAAATTAAACAAACTCACGGAAATTTCAAATAAAAAAATGTTAGGAGTCACTACCCAGGTTTCAAAATAGATATTATTGTTTTTAAATCGCAAAAATTCGACAAAAATGTCGTCTTTGACCAGCTATAACTTAATTTGTATGAACAAGTTTCAACAATATGTCAAATTTGTAAGATTTAAAAAAACATTTATATTTTAGACTCTGGTAGCAACCCCTAATAAATAGTTTGTTTAAAATATTTCAATTTTTTTGAGTGTCTCTATTTTGTAAATAAAAGAAAATGAAGTGGAACCGCATACAAAATTTTTATGTTAATATTTAGGGGTCACCCTTGTATGTACCCTTGCTTATATGTTCGGTACATGTGTATGTACATAAATATGTAGATATGTATGTGATTTTCTTCCGTACATGCAGCATAAGTAAACGTGCTATGCTAATAACATAACGTGGCACACATTAAGTATGCTAATTTCGTTTCATCTCTTCGGAAATTCCGGCAGCATGAGTAGCTTATGGACACACACATACACCTACAAATGCACACATTTTTATCTTTGTTACTGCACGTTTTTGAGTAATATTTTCTTTTTGGGTTTTGTGATTTTACGTTAGGTAAGATGCTTTGGGAGGCAAGACAACTAAATAGAACGTTTTTCATTTTGATGTTGTATATACATTATTTGCAATTTTAATATTGAAAGGTACATTTTGTATTTACCCCTAGCGTGTGTGACAAAGACCACACCAGGTTTTAGACAAGCCGATTCGCGCTGGTGCGACTTTTTCCATCAGAACAGCTGTCAATCTTTATAAATCGCAGTGACACCAGTTAAAGCAAAAGCACGGTGCTGCTGCCGTATGCAGCTAATACAAAGCCGTACTAATACAGGGCGTATGAGAAAATGACATGTTTCATGCTAAAATTTGACATTTTTCATTCGAAATCCACATTTAAAATGAAAATATCTTGGAAAAATAACCCGATCAAAAATTAATTAATTCATTAACTTCTACATGACTCGGCGTTTTTTGTCTCATTTTAGCGTCCCTACAATGCAATTTAAATATTCAAGGTGTATTTTTCCACTTTAAGACCTCAGAGAGAAAGGTTTTATCTTAAACCATACGTTACCTACCAAATGGAATACTGAAATTGTCTATCTAGAATCTTGACATATTTCCAGGTGCACACACATTAAGTTCATTGGGTGTCATAGGTAAAAAATCATTTAGTATAAATTATGTGACCATATGAAGAGAAACGGTAAATAGTAAGTGTGCTCATTTTTACAACATTTGTCTGCCAACTCAGGCATAGACATACATATATGTACTACATAACTTAGTTTACACATATGGCAGAAAAATGCCAACAGACTTCCGCTTCGATTTATGATGCTTGCCGTTTATCTTCAACTTGTCTGGCGAAGCTCTCCCTTCATCTATTACATAACCTCAGCAGCAACACAAATCTGTTTTAACCTGTTTTATGTTAGACATTTAACCATTTTGAACCCGAAAGGACGTTGAATATTTCATATCAAAACGTTTATGCATAGGAATTTTGTTGGCAAGGTGGGCAAGCCGGAGCCACCGAGTCACCGAGTGACAAGCTCAACATCGTAGAACCCACGCATTATGCGCTCAGGCATAAAAACGAATACCGGCAAAAATTTACTGGATATGTGCTTAGACACATATGTACATATGTACATACGTACATATAGAGGGGAATATTTGCACATTTGCTTGATAAACAGAGCAGCTAGAGCAAAGTAAGTAGTTGAAATGCACGCAATGACCTCTTTCCGGCATGCAATATGCATAGATATGTATGTATGTATTTATGTAGATTTGTATAGCTAGTAGTGCTCTTAAATGAGCATGGTCACACATAACGGCATACATAACTATGTGTAGTAGATCTCGCCAGTGGTAGAGGAGAACGCTGGACGTATTTTACTTAACTTCACAAAAAATTCCCTGTAAATCAAGGGAGGAATAGAGCTAAGAGGCTGTAAGCAAAAACGAAAAGCATAAAGACATACTAGTCTCAGCCCGATTCGCAAACGTGTACGTAAAAGTGTGCAAGAAATACAGGAAAACATTTTGTTGGAATTATTTAACACATACGAGTCAGCAGCAGGTATTCAGTCACTTGAGTGAATCGCAAATGTCAAACAAATGAACGCCTTAGGAGGCACTTTGAAACAGATAGACACAGACACGGATGTATGTATGCACATATGAATGTGCGCAAACATGCAAACAAATCATTACCTCTTACTGTAAATTTTGCTGCCATATCTGTTGATGCGCTTAGTCATCGTAGCACTGCGCCCTCTGTGCTCTGTACTCGCCATGCTACTGGTAAGTTATTCAATATCGCTTGCAAAAAAACATTTGAACTCAAAAGACAACCATGTTTTGCTAGGTACATACTCGTGTGTAAGCGCACATTTAAAATTCACAGAGCGCCTGCTGACTAACCGTTTGAATGGCTCAATGACTGGCTAACTACCTATTCGTTCGTACCTGGAAGTTTTTTTTTATATACATACGTACATTTTTTAACTTTTGTCCGTTTGTCTGTCTAATTTTTGACTACAAATTTAACTCAATTTCTAAAATGAACATTTTATTTACAAAATAGCAAATCTCATTTACTCAGTTGTCAAGTGGAAGAAAATACAGGCGAACGCTTCGGCAAACGCATAAGCAAGTGAGCAAATTGGAAGTTACACTTAGAAATGAAAGTGCATTGGAAGTTAGGATATTCGTACGTAAGTATGTAAATGTGCATGGCACAAACGGAATTTTGCTTATTTAGTGCATAAATATTGCACTTACTGTGTTGACTGGCTTAGCGTGCATTGAGTATAGAAGGACATACCAAACAGTCACACTCTCATAAAGCTTTACACAAACTCTGAAAGTTGGAAATTCATAAACTGATAAGCGCCAAAAAAACATGAGCGACATTTTTTTCACAATTTTCTAGTACTTTCTAAAGCATCTAGATGCCTTTCTGTACCAAAGAGAAAATTTCGAAAAAAAAATACGCTTACGATTTCTTGGCGGTTAGCTCTCGTATTCGAAAACTCTTTAAGACGAGCACCTCGCCAATAAGAGGATGGCAAACACCAAAACAATGGAGAAGGATCCAAGCAAGACAATAGAGTTGGCTACGAAGTTTTCTCTAAGGAACTGGGACTGGAATTATCCGTCCGAATTCTGGCCCACTGCAGTGTTTATCATAGAGAATTTTTAGCTATAAAGTAGATGGCTGTTTACTTTAGTACGCATGCCATAACGCAGACTACGACTAACATCTTCTCGGAGAGCCAGGCGGCCATTAAACATATGAACCCGGTAATGCTGAGATCGAAGGTTGCATAGGCCAGCTTCATATAAGTCACGAATCATTGAGATATTGAAGGAAATTGTAGGGCAAATGAGCTAGCCAGGAAAGGCACCTAAACAAAAGCGGGAGATCTGTCTGGCTGTCAAAAAATTTCCATAAAATTTGTATGAAGCATACCGAAATAACGTGGCATCAACGCTGAGCGGTTTAAAGATCCGCAACTACCGGAATAAGAATACTGCGATCTGGGCTACCCTCCAAGCTAATAAAACACACAGTTCCCTTTAGGTAACATATCGTCACTACACACGAATAATAGCGCGATAGTGTTTGTAGCATGTTAAAAGTTTTTGACACTACAGTTTTTTATGCGTCTTTTTTCGCCGTCAACTTTTGAGCTCGCCCCTTTATTCGTGTCTAGTGACGATATATACAAACTCAGAAAGTGTCTAGCTCTTGGTTTGACCAATCGAACAGTGGATGGTCCAGATTCTCATGCCATCAAGCAAGCAAATTATGACTGGGCACTACAGTCATTGACCCATTTCTTTAAAACCGGTTACAAGAGTTTTTATTTTTATTTTTAGGCAGTTTGTTTGAAATCCTCATTTTTCGAATACCAAGTAAACCGGATTTTCACCGGAGAAGATGCTCCAAGGTTTCCCTAGGCTCCCGCTCATAACACTTCCAACCCCAGTCCACTTTATTGATACCAATTTTTGTGCACGCTGCAATGGTTAGATAACCCTACTGCGCGCCTCCTTTTGCCATTTTAGAGCTAGCGTTTTTAAGAGGAATGAGCTCAGATTTATGGGAATGTATTACTTAGAGAAAAGTGGTTTGCTTTTGCCTGACTTGGTTATAAAGATAAAAAAATAACGCATTCGTCCATGGTATCTTAAGGTGACTGGCCTTCTGGAGCAAGATTGAGAACTCTTCGTCTACTCCGGGGATTTTAAGGTCTCAAAACTGTTGACTGCCAATTCTACTTTAGAAAAAGTTATGACATATGGCGAGATGCTACTCACTATACCTTTCCCACTAGCGAGGTCTTTTGAAACCATACATCCCGGAAAGTGGGTGTTGACTAAGTCTTCCAGCGACTGCGCGCTTGAACTGGTCCAGTCCCCGCAACTCTTACGTACAAAGCTAGGTCCGTTCGGAATTTGGTTAGAAGTTTCTTAAGATGGTCCATCTCGTTTTGTTCGCCTAAGTTCTCACAGAGGTCCCTACACGATTTATTCTTTGTCTTTCGCGCTTCCTTTTGATATGATTTGGGTAAGGCTTTGTACTTCGCCTTAGCAGAATTCATTTCGGCTACCTTGGCCAATTCGAAGTTTTTTAGCTTATCTCGTTTTCGCGATCCCAGCTTCCTACTCCACCATGCAGTTTTAGATGTACGCTTAGTGCGCTAAGGATAGCAGGATGCATTGTACGCATTAATAATGATCGATGTTCGCGTTTTTACTCCTTCGTCATGTTAAATTTTTGTGTTGTACCTGCACGACTTAGCCTTCATAGCGTCTAGTGTTTTCCGAATGCATTCCTAGTTAGATTTCTGGAATATCTGAGTTTCCTGCTATTTCTTTCGGGAGAGATCAAAATGTCTAAGCTTATGTATTTGTAGTCAGAGAACGATGGTGCCTGCAGCACCTTCCAGTTATCTACCTTCGTGATTGTGAAGATTTTTTTTTTGAAGTATCTTAAGCATTACCTTTAGGCTCCTTCTCAGGGTTGAATGAAATATACAGCTCACCGGTCGCCATATTGCGTAAATTGAGAGAGTACTGTTGGATTTCTTCAAGATCCAAGATCCTATTATACTTTCCCAGCCGCAAGCATGTTGAAGTTGTTATCGGCATGGTTTGCTAAAAAATGCTACCTACTCCCCAAAACATCCTACCGAATCGAGCATATAGGATGTCTTCGGCCGTTTTATTTATCTGGAGGACGTTGTGCTGGCCACCCCCATTTGTCAATGACCTGCTTATAGTATACTATATGAATTTGTGTAGGCGATCTGGTTCAGTAGATGGTGTATTCTCATTCCCAAGGAATTCGGTTCTACCTGCTAGAGCTTTTCCCGATAAAAGAATTGCAGTTTTAGCGATCTAATCTTCGTACGTTCGGTGAACCCCATTAAGTGTGATTTTTTCTATTTTCTGTTTTACTTATTAATTTCTAAAATAAAGCTGTAGCTGTATTTTTGACAGTCATATTCTTATTATTGTCGTGATTTCTGACTAACAGTAAGTATTAAATATTGTGGAGAAAATATTTTCCTAATTTGAAAATCGGTCTTCGGAAAAAGGCGAACAATCCAACATCCTTCCAGGCACTAAAGACATATCTGGTAATTATAATTTTGAAGAAGCAAATGACTTTGTCTACTTGGGCAACTGCATTGCCTTCAATGAAAATGCATTTATTGAATTTCTCCGAAGAATATGCCTTGCGAAAAATCGCTTATTTATACTGAACAGGCAAATTAGCCGTAAAGTTCTCTCTTGATGAACGAAAATTAAACTTTTTAGGAGGAATTGATTCCCGTTGCACGTTCTAATGTCCAAAGGTATAATAATCCGCCAACAAAATTAATTTTTTTATTTAAATTAGAACACTTGGAAATTCTTTCGTTTCGCCCCCACAAGCGACAGCTCACCTTTTCCTTTTGATCTTATCAAATTAAAATGCATTCTTATGTAAATAACCCTACACCACTTCGCTTAAAAAGGACTAAGTTAAAAGGGAAACATTTTTAATAGTCATACAAAGAATACCGTATTACACCCTAGAGTAAAATTTGTCAATTTGGTCGGAATTTTTGCAGTAGTCCCCTACGCTTTCGCAAACTTTTCCAACAACAACTTCCTTATACATTAATACCTAAATTTTGCAGGTACATACATACATACATAGATACCTGGCACTTATAAGACACTTGCAAACTTCTTTGGCATTGCTGCCGCACGCCCTGCTAAACACACAGAGAAGAGTCGATGGGAAATTGACAGAGCGCACATGCACGTGCAGATATCCCTTTCACCTAAATGCCAAAAAAAAAAAATGAACACTCCAAAACATGTAAGCACTTATAGCCGCATAAGTACATACTTACATATCCGAAAGCACCTAGAGGGCACCCATGATGGTTGGCGGTGATTGCAAATATTCGTGGCCAGACCGTTAACTTAGGTGTCCCCTTATTAACGTTCCTACGTGTACATACATATGTATGCTTGTAGGTGGATCTGTACGTCGGCGCAATTTGCAACTTACTTAGTGTGTAGGGGAAAGCTTATGTACACGTTCGTTTGCTCGTTAAAATGCTGTTAGATAAGTTTCCGATTTCATCTGCTGCGAAGTGATATTTTAATTTTGCTGGTCCTACCTTCACTAACAACTACATACATATGTACATACTAAAATATACTTGCATATATTCGTACGAGTGGAAAGTCATTNCTATATCTATCTCGATTCGTTTTGGCTGTTACAAACAACCGTTATGTGAACAAAATTAATATACCCTTGTGCACAAGTGCGCTCGGGTATAACAAAATATTTCCGCTCTTGGCTTAAGTTGACGTGTTGAATAACCATTTATGATTTCTTACGGTAAGTTAACTTAAGTTAAGTCTGGACTAACTGAGCTTTAACTGCTAAGCTTGAAGCGCACGGCTTAGCTGTCCTGCCGTCTTACTTTTTGTGTCTTTTCGCTTCTTTTGCTTTTTGGGAGCTCTTCTTCTGTCGCTGCATGTTTTATTTTACTTTGTGTGACATGTGCCAAACTTGTTTTCCACGCTTAACGAATTGGAGTTACAAAAGTTATATTTCTCTTTTTTGACTTTCTCAGTTGCCACTTATAAAAGTGTCTTTTAACTTTTTGATATTTTTTATTTAGTTTGTACTCTGGAGTGAGGATATTTGGCGCTTAAATCTGATTTAGCTAAATTTAGAGATTTTCAAAGTTCGTATATCAAATCTGGTTGATTAAAGTAGGTACTGTTAGCATTTTATGCTCAAAGCGATTACGTAAATAGGTTAGAATTTGAAATTTGTGGAAGTTACATATTTTTTATTTATTTATTTTTTATTATTTAGAAACTAATTAAGTTTTCTTGTTTATCAACAAATAATGTGGTTTAAATTAGCTTCAAGAAGTTCTTTTAAACTGCTTCAAGTCTCTTTAAGAATATAATTTCATAGTTTCATTTCCATTTTAATATTTGACAGACATTTGGTGATTATGAATCCGTGCATTTAACGGTAAATAACCAGAGAACTCAACAAGAACGAACTTTCGGAAAAAGGCCCGAACTGGTATTGATGTTGTCCCTCTGTTGCTCCGAACTGATTACAAACTAGCCCCATATGGTACCGAACTGTTTCCGAAATGGACGCGAAAAAGTCTCGAACTGGTCCTGAATAGTTCGTAAAACATCCGAAAAGGTTGCAGTTGAAAAGGCAATTAGGGTGGACTTTGCTGTACTTTCTCAAGAGTTTGCATGTTGTGGTTGCAGTGAAGGGTAGGCTTTTGATTTTTTGATCTACTGAAGACAGAAAAACCGGGAAGGTTTATTAAAACGGGTCATTTGTACATATATGAATACATCGTTGTTAAAAGGTACTATGGCCCTATCATACATTTATTTACAGCAGAAACAAAAACCCTAAATATAAACGCAAGGTAATTCTATGGAGAAAGCTTTTTGAAACGTTTCTTAGATTGTAAGTTTTTGAGTTACGGCTCTAAGATTAAGGAAAGAAGGGTTTTGATAAAACCTGCCTAAGAAGTAAAAACGGATTTCGAAATAAAATGTTAGTTAGAGCTTTTCTACAGTTCGTAATCGATTTATATACATATACACACACATGAACTCATATCTTTTTGAAAACATTTTAAATTACGTCAGATAAACTGCCATTTAAAATTTTTCAAAATTTCATTATATCACTCTCTTCTCACGGAGAAAATTTAAATTTTTTAATGAGAATCTTAACTAAAGATACCTAAAAAGATATAAAAAATTCACTCCAACATATTTGAAGTAAAATAAATTATTTTGTACATACCCGTAATTAAGTTCACTTTAAAAATTTTTACATTCGTCAGGAACGGATTTGACATCTAAAAATAAGCAAATTAAATCTTAACTGCCAAATGTTTAAATTTGTGGAATAGAAAACACAAAAATTTGTATATTTTTCATCGTTCACCGCCAAAATGGAAATATTTAAAACGTTTGTCAAATTCAGACTTTTCCTCAATAAACTTTTTAAATTCGAAATTAAAAAAAAAAAACACTTGCCATTCATCAAATTTCTCCCTTAGTTTTAATCTTGAACTGCGATTGCAAATTATCTCTTTTATAGAGTTAGAAATTGTGTAAATGTCAACAAGGTCAACCAGAACTTTAACCCTTTGCCAGGCGCAATATGGTGACCGCCAATTTCGGGCGCAATATGCCTAACTGGCACACTTTCAAAAACACATAATAAACATACAATTATATTGTTTATACATCTGAGAAATACTGCAACGGCATTTAGGGATGTCAAAAAGATATAAATGAAAACATTTGCGTAAAAATCCATTTATTTGACATAAATTTAGCAGCTACTACAAAAATCTTAAAATAAAGTTAAATACTCAAAAGGTAAAACATACTACGTAAAATAGTTTCGTAAAAATGCAGACATTCCATAGAAATTCCACGCTTGGACATGTAAATAATAACTACTTTCAGATGAATAATAAAATTCTTAGATCAAACCCTGCATAATTTCTGGTTGTAAGGATTCAACTTTTCGTTGTAAAGGTTTTAAATTCTAACAGGCATATCTGATCTTGCTGTAAAGAGCACTTTAAAAGAGGCAGCTGCTGAGCACCAGCAAAGTTAATGATAAAAAAAACGGCACGACGATATAACAAAAAAAAAAATGCGCTGACTGTGCCTGACAGATCAGCTGCGCCCGACGAAGGGTTAAAAAGCCAAACAGCGTCACCAAGTACATGTATTACCACTGCATAAAAAATAAGAAAACTGGAAAAGTATTTATTAGTTTTGAAATCTCACAAGCGAACAAAAAAATTATTTACAGCGCTAGAAAGTGACAGCAAATTTAATCGAATGTCAAATGCATGACATTTTGTTAGGTGAATATGGTAGTACAAGTGCTTACATTCAAACAAATATGTATGTATGTATGTATGTATGTATGTATGTACATTATAATGCATCACTCCCCATATATAAAAAATACTGTGTTTCCATTGGAATTATAAGATTTATTATATTCTAAGACGTTCACCCAAATATTCTGTAAAAATATTACGATTAATGTGAGCTGGACCGATTTGAAAATACCTTTAAGAATGGAGTTTTTTGTGAATAAAAATTGTTTCTTAAACATTTTTTTTTTTTGAAAAATCACCTCAAATGACAAAACGGTTTAAGCTTGAAAAATTTGCATAAAATTATTAAAAAAAAAAAATTTTAAATTTTCAACGGAACCGTAATAATGAGATTTTTGATACTGTTTTTATCTTTTTCAAAGATTAGTTTAAGAAAAACTTGAATAACTGCACCTAAGCTCTTCTGATATAGACTTGTGAGGTGTCACTGTAATGATATTTTATCACCCTTTTTATTTCTTTGCTAATAAACTCATTCAAAGGATGAAAGAGAAAGGTAGGATGAACAAACGTCATTCAAAGTTGAATTAAGATGTGTTGGTATTTGAAAAAATAAAAAAATAAAATTAGGACACGAATGACTTCTTTTTAGACAAAAATGAAAGCAGTCGAAAATACCTTTCTACTGAGATCCCATAAGTCTATATCAGAATAGTTTTGGGCTAGTTATTCAAGTTTTTCGTAAATCATTCTTTGAAAAAATTCAAAAGACAGCATCCAAAATCTCATTATTACGATTCCGTTGAAAAGAGTTTGAATATTTTTTTGAAGATTTTTTAAGCTTAAGCTGTCGTTTAAAGTACAAAACCGCGTATCGTCATTCTGCAAAACTGCGTAACTGATATTGGCTGCCGAAAATTGGATTTGCTCACACAAGCTCTTGGCTCAATCCTTATCCATTCGTCCTGAAATATAATAGCCAGAAATGCGATTTCTTTATAACAAAGAGAACTATTTTGAAATATGAGTGTTTTACTCTCTATAAAATAATTTATGCAACCTCACATACGCGGTTTTGCATTATCTTGATACGCGGTTTTGTGCTTTAAACGGCGATATGTGTGTGTGTATCAATAAACCTAATAGATATTTTGAAGTACAGCAAAATTTATTACATAGATATAACTACACAAAATCCCGGAAAATAATTAATTTCTTTTTATCTCTACTTGTTTACACATAAGTGAGCAGAAACAACGTGATCAATATTTATAATCTTTTCAGTGGCAGTGATTATTTAAGCTTTCAAAGAAGGACAATATAAATCGTATATCATTCTCATGTTTATCGACATTGCTAATCAAGGTCAGTGCAGCTGTTGTATTATTCCAAGCTTGTCAATTGATGGCGGAATTTATTCTGTAAAATGAACAAATTTATCTACAAAACAAACACACATACAATGACATTTTTAAAAGATTTGTGAACGAAGTTGGATAAAAAGTTTGCTCTTGAAGGCGCATTTGGTAGAAAAAAGACTAGCTCTAAGTTAGTACGAATAAATACACATAAAACTTATGTATTTACTTGGACAAAGTTAATGTAAACAAGTAAGAAAGTCTAAGTTCGGGCGGAGCCGAACATTAAATACCCGGCGCAGGTACCGCTACACGGTAAGCCGGTGTGTATCAGTTTTGAGTAAATTAGCGTCCTTAAATTTCGAAATATTGAAGTTTCAAGCATTTCTGAAATTTGCCGTTATATGAAAAGTGGTCGTAATTTGAATCTGATTCCAATAATTNATACATATATGTGATCACAAGTGGGCGGTGCTACGCCCATTTTCCAAAATTTTGTCATAAACGTATTTCTTGGTAAAGAATTGTTGCAAGCAAGTTGTTGAGTAAATTAGCTTTGATATTTGTTGATTATGTTATATGGGAGGTAGGCGTGGTTATTGTTCGATTTTAAAAATTTTCGGCCATTTGGTATGCTGTATCCATAAGTGGGCGTGGCTACGCCCATTTTCAAAAAATGTACAATATTCTTATTTTTCATCTAAAGGTTATTGTAAATATCAATTTTTAGTGAATAATCTTCAGCAGTTACTAAAATATCGCAGTTTTCGTATTTCGGAAAATTACCGTTATATGGGAGGTAGGCGTGGTTATTGTCCGATTTTGCCCATTTTCAATACCATCCGTCCTACGCCCGAAAGAAGTGCACATACCAAGTTTCGTTAAGATATCTCAATTTTTACTCGAGTTATCGTGTGCACAGACGGACAGACGGACGGACGGACGGACGGACGGACGGACAGACAGTCACCGCTTAATCGATTTCTCTTTTCATTCTGATCATTTATGTATACATTTGTCTATATCTATCTCGATTCGTTTTGCCTGTTACAAACAACCGTTATGTGAACAAAGTTATAATACCCTTGTGCACAAGTGCGCTCGGGTATAAAAATCCAGCTGGTTAGAAAGCGCTGTATTAGATTCAGATTATGTTTTGAGTGCCTACAAGGAAATCTGCCGAGGGTGCTTGACAAGAAAGTAGAAATCAACAAGTAATTTTTAGCAAAAAAAAACCGACTTAAAAAACTATATATATATCTATATATATTTCAGGATCCAATGATCGGATCTAAACCAGATTAGTATGGGACCACCTCTGAGGCACTACCTTTCCGATGCAAACTTATCGAAATCGGTTGACGTGGTCCAAAGTTATGCGGTAACATACATAAAAAAAAAAAATATTCCGACGAACTGATAACCTCCTCTTTTTTTGGAAGTCGGTTAAAAATACGAGTAAATAATATTTTTAAATAAATCTTAAAAAAAAAATAAATTCCTTACAAATTTTAAATTTTCTCCCGGGGCCTTTTCTGCAGTTGTATAAAGTATACATATTGCAAAAATGTATAAAACTCGATGGTATTCACTATAGTCTTGAACTTCACTATGGTGAGAATAATTGAAATAAAAAAGCCAAAAGGCCTTACTCGGTGAGAGTGAGCAGCAGCAAACCAAATAAATAATTTTAAGCAAAAAATCAAACCGACTTCAATTCTCATATAAAAATTTAATTAATTTCTTCCTGATCAAAAGACGTATCTAAACCAAATTAGTATGGAAGTACCTCTGAGGCCAGATGGTTTTCGTAGAAAAATAGTGTTATGTGTCCAATTTCCTTCAAATTTGTTTATAGGTTCTATACATGAAATAAGCTAACACGTATTCGAGGATTTTTTTTCGGAGATATAACACCTTGCGAAAAAAAAAAAACAATTTCAAAACACACGAAAGAATCGATATATGTACTCACGAAACTAAGGGCAGGATATAGTAAAACTGCGTTTTTAGTTTTTCACTCTAACGTGAGGATTTTTTTTTTTCAAAAACTTTGAAATTTTAATAATATGACTAAAAAAATCTGTGCAATGTAGAATAAAAATGTGGGTACTAAATAGGAGAGAAAATTCTTCAGAGTTTAATAACAATGCATTTTTTTTGATTTAGAAGGACGAATAGGTATTGAAAATGAGCTTTTAATAAGTTTTATCTTTTTAAGTTAATAAAAATTGCAGGACGAAATTCGATGATGAGGTCGTGTGTATATTAGTCCTCAAACAATAGCTTTTTCAAAAATATATATTGCAAATTTTCAAGGATATTTAAGGACATAAATTGTAAAGGCCATTATCCATACCCATTCGTCCTTATCCATCAAAAAAATAATTTTACAGAATTTTTTCTTGTATATGATAGCCCTATTGTTATCCTACACTGCACTGAATTTTTTAAATATTTTTTGAAATAATCATATTTTTTTAAATTTCAAGGTCCTTTAAAAGAAATCCTGAAATCTGATAGAAAAACTAAGTACACAGTTCCTCTTCAAATCATTATATCTACACAACCTAGAGACTTCATCTTAACGTAATTTTCAATCTAAAGAAATGGGCCCAATATTTTTGTGTACAAGATAGAGAACTTTTTGAAGTTGATTTGCATAGTAAAGACCAGTAAATTAGGGACTTTAAATTACAACATCGTAATCCTTGTTTAATTCTTTATAAAAAATATGTCTCAAAAAATTAAATATTTCTAAAATATTATTTTTATGACGAGACGGTTTATTTTGTGAAAGTCCACAATCTTTTGTAATTTGTTTTCGAAAACTGATGATGCGATATAGGTAATTAGCAGAGTGTTAAAAAATGCAAAAATTTTAATTTTATTGCGGATTCCGATATAATACCTATCAAGAAATAATATTTGTGAGGCAAGATTTTACTTCAAGGCAGCAAACCCCTAGAAAAGGGCGTGGCAACAAAAAAAGTTTTTATTTCGGATTTTGGCAGAATGTCCCTTTCTTAACTACATTTAAAAAAAAAAATGTGGTATTATTTAAAAAAAAAATAAATAAATTTTTTGTTGAAAAATCCACATCCCAAAAAATTTCCCCATGTATGTATATATTCATACACTTGGCTTAAATATCCTGCTTACAGAATACCAATAAGAATAATTCGTTAAAAAAATTCTTAATCCTTTGCATGTTGCAGGATGATTTCCCTTTTTGTACTTTTAAGAAATCAGTTTGCCAGTTTGAACCATTTATTAGAAAATTTTTAAGTAAGGAGGCTATATTAAGTTCTGGCACAACGTTGTAGTGAGCTAATGCAATCGGTGCCAGGTAGTGTTTATAAAAGAGCAAAAAAATAAGCTAGGAGTTCAGCCTGCTACCACCGAACTTGCTTGTTTATCAAGCCTAGGCAGGACTAACTGGAAATTTTCCTCTTTGGTGGAGGCGTAACGTCGAGAAAAGAACACAGAAGGGCCTAGCAACACGTTATACCTTCAAAAGGACTTATGGGAAAAAACGGGGTGTTGTCATCACACGTCACTCGTGGTATGTGTATAGACCTCCCATACAGTGAAAAGCAATGCATAGAAAGTAGCAATCAGAAAATAATCGTTAGACACTAGGTTATCAGACGCTGTGAGCAGGCAGTAAATGGTCTTAAGGCATTAAGGTGCTTACCATAAATCGGAGCAGAAGTTCGGCCAAAGTGAAAACCACACATCTATTTAAAAAAATTAAAAAACTAACAAGTAAGAAAGTCTAAGTTCGGGCAGAGCCGAACATTAAATACCCGGCGCACGTATTAAATATATGTTTTTCGCCTTAACGAAAGCTACGGCTACATGGCAAGCCGGGGCGTATCAATTTTGAGTAAATTAGAGTCCTTAAATTTCGATTTTGAAGTTTCAAGCAGTTCTGAAATTTACCGTTATATGAGAAGCGGCCGTTATTTTAGTCCGATTTGAATAATTTTCCACGGTTTGCTTATATGTGGGAAGCACAATAACCACACCGAGTTTGGTACAAATTGGTAGAACGGTTACTGAGATACATATATGTGATCATAAGTGGGCGGTGCCACGCCCATTTTCCAAAAATTTATCACAAACGTATTTCTTGGTAAAGAATTGTTGCAAGCATCAATTTTGAATAAATTAGCTTCAATATTTAATGATTTATCGAAGATTTTGTATTTCTCTAAATTACCGTTATATGGGATGTGGGCGTGGTTATCGTCCGATTTTAAAAATTTTCGGCGATTTTGTATGCTGTACCAAGGCCGATAACTGTGCCAAGTTTGGTAGAAATTGGTACAGCGGTTACCAAGATATACACATGTAACCATAAGTGGGCGTGGCTACGCCCATTTTCCAAAAATGTATAATATTCTTATTTTTTGTCAAAAAATTATTGTAAATACCAATTTTGAGTGATTTATCTTCAGTAGTTACTAAAATATCGCAGTTTTCGTATTTCTGGAAATTACCGTTATATGGGAAGTGGGCGTGGTTACAGTCCGATTTCGCCCATTTTCAATAGCAACCTACCTTGGATTAAGGGAAACCTACATACCAAATTTCGTTGAGATATCTCAATTTTTGCTCGAGTTATCGTGTACACGGACAGACGGACAGACGGACAGACGGACGGACAGACAGACATGGCTTAATCGATTTCTTTTTTCATCCTGATCATTTATGTATACATTTGTCTATATCTATCTCGATTCGTTTTGGCTGTTACAAACAACCGTTATGTGAACAAAATCAATATACCCTTGTGCACAAGTGCGCTCGGGTATAAAAATTGCCGTGCGGAATTCTCACTTGAATAACGGAAGTAAAGGTAATCCCAAAATAATTTTGGCTACGCTTAAGTAGCTTACAGCTGTCCAATACGAAAGCGCAGATATTAAATGAAAAAGCGTTTAAGTGCTAAAAATTTATGAAATTTATTTATAACGTTCTTAGTTAGGCAAGCGTACTAAAACAAATATAATTTTTCCTTTGCTGTGCAGATAAGTTATTCAACAGCTGTTCGGATATAAAAAGACAGCTGGACATAGGAAAAGGAAATATTACACGTATATATACATACACACTCACATGCAAACAAAGCTGGTCGAAGCTATAGATATTTCCTACACTCACACCCTGTACTCACTGATTCACACACAATTCTACTTACGAGGCTTATGGTGACAGAAATTTAGAAGCTTGGGATAAAAGTAAATTACCAAAATTTTCCATTCACTCGTATGCTGCATCTCTTTGAAAGCTTTTTTTTTTGTTAGTTTTACATTTTTTCATCATTTATTTTGATACTATTTTTTTTTTTTACTTTGATTTTAAGCGTAAAATTAAAAAAAATCTAAATGTGGATAGAGGCGCCTACATATGTATATGTATGTATGTGTGCTGAGTAAAATTTTGGTCCACAGAAAATGCCAAAAATTTTATGTTAAGGCTATGAATACTGTGGACAAAAAAAAATAAAGAAAAAGCAAGAAAGCGAATATTGCAACTAGCGTAAATTGTTTTCCGAAAGCCCTAAAAATAATAAAAATAAATTAACTCGTCTTTGCAAACACATAGCCGTTTCCGACTAAAGATATAAATACAATCTGCACAAACACATAAAGTAAAATATGTACATAAGTGTGTGTGTTTGTTAAGTGAGGCACAAGTAAATACGCAAACTAATAACTAAACGTGACGCCGACCTTAAGCAACAAACAGAACGGCTAGGACGAATTCGCTTGGCGGTAAGTGGCAACGCGAGCAGCTGTGGTGGAGAAGAGCTGCAGTTTAAAGTTTAACCATGCACACATACATACTACACATACTACACATACATACAACAAAATGCAACACTTTATGCTCAACAATGTTTGCGTTTATGTGGCAATAATGGACATTTGTGGCTGTGGTCAGTGGTGCGATGCCTTGAGTTCGCATTTACAAATGGGAGGCAATGTTAGCTCTTACATACACCGCACGCAAGCATCGCAATTGTTGTCCTCGCCATATATGCAGTCCGCTATCATTACTGCTTAAGTGCATACACTGCCGGAAAAAAGTATTGGCACACAGAATTTTTCACAATATATGCTCAAATTTTTATACTATCTAATATTTTTACGCAAATTTTTTATAAAAATATGGTTCATGCTACAACAAAAACATAATAATATAATTTTTTAACTTTGTGCAAAACTCGGGATAACTCAATAAACAAATTTTTCAACCTTTAAGCAGACTTTTTAATTTTTTTTCTGCAGTTTCTTCCATAAAAAAATTTTCAAAAATTCTGTGTATGGAAAAGATGCAAACCAACTTCAACAAAAAAAAAAAAAAAAAAAAAAATTAAACACGATTTTTTATTAACTTCAAACTTGCATTTTTTTATACAAAAATTTAGTGGGCTACAAAAGTGCGTACTCAAGAAAATTCCGAAAAATCTGATTAAAATTGGAAAATTTGCATGAAAGTTTGTTGGAATTTTTGCGAGTTTTGCACAATGTTTAGAAATTAAATTTTTATTTATTTTTTTTTTGTTCTAGAATGAACCACATTTTCATAAAAAAATAGCGAAAAAATATTAGAATAAAAACTATTGCATATATTGTGAAAAATTCTCTGTGCCAGTACTTTTTTCCTGCAGTGTAAGTACGTTTTCGTTGTTTAAATACTTTTAAAATGGTCATGTCGACTTAGCGCAATGTATTAAAATTTAGTTTTGTTGTTGAATGTTAAACTTTATGCGCACTTTTTCGCTTAATTAAGCGGCCAGTTAAATAAAGATACGATTTTTATTTGCTCCTTAAAAAGCCGTATTCTCCGTGGTTGACATCTTAGCTACACTGTATGACTCTTTTAGGTAGTTTCTTCAAGCTAACATGAGTATACATAAATTACTTCATATAAATGTACATATCGAGCCCTAACCGCGAAAATAACTTAAGGGAAATTTTTTTTTTTAATTTTTTTTAATGCAGAAATATTCCTAGAGCAACAAGATGCATTTCTGCATCATAAAGAAAATTTGGAAAAATAACTTAGGCGAAATTTAAAAACAAAAAAATAAAAGTTATATGCTGAAATATTCCTAGATCATCTAGATACATTACTGTATCGAAAACAAAAATTAGAAAAAAATGTCGCTACGTTATTTTGGCGGTTAGGCCTCGATATAATGGTGGTCCCTAAAATATAAACCCGTAAAATTTTGTATGGGGCATTCCATTATTTTGTTCTGATTACAAAACAAAGGCATCCACTAATATTTGAAAATCATAAAAAAATGTTTAAGCTTCGCTACCAGAGTCTTAATAAATCTATTTTTTTTTTAAATCGCAAAGATTCTAAAAATGTTTACTTAAAATCTGTTAAATTTAACTAACGTAAGTAGCTTGGCGGTAAAGTAAATTGTAGTGGAGTGGTGATTACTGAAACAAAGCTGTGATTACGGAAACACTTTTCGCTATTTGAGCGAAAGAAAAATGGAATAATTTTATTAATTACAGTAATTATTTCCACATTATGCCCACACACAACACACATATGTATGTATATATGTATGTACAAATATTTCTTCTCGCCATATCCGAGATGTGCAAAGTGCCCTACATGCCTTTAGTAGCTGTAATATTTATTCATTTACATGTGTCTTCCGGCACGTGTTAGCAATTTCACATACCGGAAATATACAAATAACTTGCAACTGACTACCGGCATACCGAAGAGCCATATAGTGAAGCGTTGAGAGATGCAAAAATAGCTTGCCATTGTAGGCACAAATGACCACTTAAAAAAAGGTATCTAAGTATTCTTCGTTTAGAATGTACACTAGGGTGGTCCAAAATAGATAAGTAAAGTCGCAATTTTAATGCTCCCACCACCTAGCATTTGCTCTATATCGAAAAAATATACCCCTATTTTCCCTGTATTTCATAAGGGAAAAAACCACTTTTCGTAGAAATGGTATAGAATTCTTGAAAATCAATATTTTTGCGATCAGAAAACTTTGGTTTTCTTCAGGAGAATTCCAATAAGAATACCCAATTGTTTATTAAACCATATTCTACTACCAACGATTTTGGCTTTGGCGGACCTATAAAATATTATTACTATGGAAAAATTGTTAAATTAATAATTGGGTATTATTACTGGGAATCTTCTGAAGAGACACACGAGTTTTCCGATGGAAAAAGATTGATTTTCAAGAATTCGATACCATTTTCTTTTGTTGTTTTTTCTTTCATATAAAATACATGGAAAATTTTGAGCGCTTTGAGCGACCTCTAAAAAATTTTTTTCGGTATAAAACAATCCTAAGGGGTGAGAACATAAAAATTCCGACTTTACTTCTTCACATGCATTTTTGGACCACCCTTATTTACACACATGTGTTTCAAATTTAAATAAATTACTTAGAATTTATAATCATTTTGCTGATCATTATCAAAAGCAGGAAAATTTGTATGGAATTTTAACATTTACATAGTCAAAATTTTTCCCTTTGACCTAAGTAAATGATGTCAACGGAAGAGCGCATTGACTAGGATTAATTTACATAATTCAAAATAGGCAAACAGCTTGCGAAATTCTCTTATTTATAATAATAGAGATTTAGCTGAATTTACATACGTTCCGAATTGTCATCAAAAAGGAAAGTGTGAATAATTTATAAATATATTTTTATACAATGCTATTTTAAGCAAACAAATACAAACTTTACGTGTAACTACCTCATAAATATTAATGCCAAACTTGCTTCAGCAAATTGTTGATTAAAAGTTCCGACAGATTAAGAATACAGAAACCAAGGCGCGCTCTAAATCAAATACTAACTTGTATGCCAAAAAGGAAACGAAAATAATAACAGTCTGGATAAATAGCTTAAACTAGATGCAAATGTTTGTATCTATGCCTGTACATATATCCATGTATTTATATTTATGCACATATATATCCTCTTATCCCATCAATGCTTCATTCATCCTTCAAGTGTTATTCTCTCAATCAATTTAAATTAGAAGTACCATTTGTGCTGCTTGAATGCTGGTTAATTCAATTGCAAATGTGTTTAATTATGTACACTTGAAAACTATGTACATGCATACATAGCTACATATGCATGGCTGTGTATACCAATGGGTGTGATTATCTTGCGTTAGGCGCAAACAGCCTACGCTTGAGGGCCATTGAATGAGGCTGAATGCTCTAGAAAATCTAGAGTTAGTTAAGTACGTAAATTGAGAGTTAAAGTACCAGAAATCGAGCATATTAGTTGTGTAATTTGCATGAATATGTGTATACGTATGTATGTACTCCTATATATTTAGATATATATGTA
Organism: Rhagoletis zephyria; assembly: GCF_001687245.7. Taxonomy (NCBI): domain Eukaryota; kingdom Metazoa; phylum Arthropoda; class Insecta; order Diptera; family Tephritidae; genus Rhagoletis; species Rhagoletis zephyria. The sequence goes on from NW_016157245.1 coordinate 199,026, forward strand.
CTTATCTTGCTATATATGTATAGGTATGACACTGCGTATGAGTTATATGTAATTTATCAGAAGTACTTGAGTGGTTAAAATAAGGAGTACTTCAGACGCTACGCATATTTTGTGAAGGAAGATTAAATCAATATTTTCTAAAGAAATATACATATTTAATTTTAACTCTTAGAAGTCGATATGCATGTGCATACGTGAAAGTCTATAATTTGATACTCGTATGAAGGCTGATTTGAGTTTATATCTACGATTGCTTGTAATATATTTGAAGTGAAACTTCTTTAGCGGCGGTTGGTTGGTTGGAAGTAAATTGGCAAATTTAACGGAATTGATGCAACCGAAATGGCGCAACGAAAGTGGTTGGGGCTGAAACAAGTGTTCGTTGAGTGTATGCACATGGTATTAATTTAAAAGAAATTGCTAATAAAAGGTCAACGAATAACACTTAGAAAGAAACCAATAAAGAATGAAATTAAAGGTGAGTACGTACATAGATAGAAAAAGGGATAATAGCAAAGTTAAAAATAAAAACAAAAACGAAGGTACGTAAGGATAAAGGCAAAAATGAAGACCAATGTAAATTTAAACACTTCACTTATATAAGGGCAAAGGTGAAGGGGAATACGTAGATGAAGAAAATCATAAACGTAAAAGTAAAAACAAAGATAAAAAAAGAAAGAGATGAGAATGGGGATACCGACAAAAGTAAATATGAGGAAGAAATATTAAAATGTGCATACTAATATCTATGTACATTAGGGTGCGCCTTATTTTTCAACTTTTACCCACAAAGTAAGACTCGCCCTCGCGATAGGTTCTTTTGGTCATAAAAATGTGCTGTACAAAAAATTTCCAAGGCCGAGTAATGGAAAGCACTAAATTGCTCTATAACTTCGAAATGTGATGAGACATGAAAACTGCGTAGCCATATTAAAGATAAAGATATTTGAGAAAAACCAATAACTTCCTATCATTGAATAGCGTATGTAATTTAGAGTTCTAGATTCACGTCTTTCATAATCCGATTTTGAAACTTTTCACAGTGCACGTTTTTATGAGGAAACCAACCCATCTAGAGGGGATCTAGAAATTTTTTTTGGCCCTCCAAATTATTTGATGGCTAACGTGAATATACATTTTTCTGTTCACTTTTGGTAAATGATGGCAAATGGGGGAAACTAATAACACTTGGACCCTTTTGGACTCTACTGACTGCAAAATAAATGAAAAATAGGTGGAGAATACTACCAAAGAGAGTTTAAGCTGATAATCGCCAATTAGAAAATATTAGATGTTGTTGAAGAAACTATTTTTAAGTAATATGAGCCCATATTTCAATAAGTTAAAGTCAAAGGCGCACAACTTGAGTATTAGAAGGACAGAATTATTTGCACGTTTAGCTCATTTTATTGGGATTTCATTTTTGGATTTATGGTTTTACAACAGCCAGTTTTTATATATTTTCATTTTCTTTAAATTAAGTTATGACTATAGAAAAATTTACCACTCTCCTTTAAGAGAGCTCTTATCATTCAATAGTCATAGAAGAAAGTTTTGCCCTATCTGGCTCGTGATGGTAGTTTCAAAGACTTTTGTACATAGATATTTCAATCTGTTTATAGCAAATAACTAATAATAAAAGAACAGTTATTTAGGCATATAAATAACCAAGTAATACCTTTTTCAATTAACGAGATTCGAAAAATCCGAATATTTGCCTTTTCTTATTATAAAAATGCTCCATGCCCTTGAATTTACTCACACAGAAAAACTGCCTTGCGGAAAAATTAACGCACAAATGGAACGAAGGTCAAAACAAACAGATGGCAGCATAAACAAGAGGTTAAATTAATCAAGCTGACATGTGAAAAGATATTTGCGCCAGTCCATCTCAGCCCAAAAAAAAAACAAAGCAACAGCCACTTTCAATGCTAAGGGCGACAAGAATTTCAACTTTCGTTTGGGATACTTACCCTAGCGCAAAAATTTGCCTAGTCAACAAATTGTCAGCATGAATAACAAAAGCAAAAATAAACACCGAAACTGAAACAATAACAAAACTTCAGAATAAAACAAACACTCACAACTAAATGAATAAACTCGTGCACACAAGCAAGCATATGTCAGCATATATATATATGTATTTGTGTACATGCGCCACTAGCCTCCCTTACCCTGAAAGATAAAGAAATCTACAAAATGCCCATGGCTTCGACTTTGTTTGTACAACACTGCGTATACGCAACATAACAAATCAAGCGTCACAAATTTATGACGGCGTCTAGAAATAATTCTAGTCATAGTCTAACGCCTTAGCAACGACCACAATTGAGGCGTCAAAGCTTGATTATGACATTACAAATGTAAATGGCGCCAAGAGAGAGACAGAGAGCCCCCCTCCAAAACAAACACAAAGCCCTGGATCATAATTAGCATTGCACGATAGATGCCCAACATGGAGTAGACGAAAGCTGACATGGGAAAAGTTGACGCAACAACAACTTTAGTTACTGTTAAGTTGTGAAAATTATTAATATGTATGCACATGCCTGAGCAAGCAAATTTCTAAAACGGATTGAAATGCATGTGAGCACGAATTTCACCTAACCTTTTTTGGTCATCACAATTAGTTTTGCAAATAAAAGAAGCAAAAGGGTCAACTAAACAATCCAGAAAGTCTTTGTTTACATACACGTAAAGACGTATGTGTGTACCGGGGTTGTTACGAATATTCGCATTCGCAACCGCGGAGCTTCCGCATTAATTTTAATATTCGCATTCGCTTACGCATTCGCAATAATCAATGCGGAGCTTTTGCGAATGCGAATGTTGTGCAAGTGCACCGATAAAATGCATTTCTGGCAAACAAAATGACAAATTGTGGCTAATTTTTTTTTTGCCTGTGGAGATGCGACGTTGAGTCTTTGGGAGTATTTTTGTAACAAAACTGGTCAAATGTCATGTGTATGAACTTTGATAAAAGTGTCTTTAAACCAGGCAAGCGTGAACAACCACATTATTTCCTAAGCCTAAACCGAGCTATCATTGCGCAGTCATACAAGTTCCCGCTTCTACTGGCTCTTTTTTTTCTGTGCTTTAAATACCTGCATGGTTTTTTTTTCTTCTTTATTATAATTTTTTAGACCAATCTTAAGAAAAAAAACACTAAATATAAAAGACGAAAGCGTGTACTATAATTTTAATTACATATATTCATTTGAATCATTTCAAATGGGGAGTTTACTTTTAGCAAAAGTTTCAAAAGCAGTAATTTTGTTTACTTGTCGGACAATAACTTCTGTGGTATAACTGTCCCCCTGCATATCCCTTCTTTGCTATTTAAAGTCTAAGAGTTAGCTCCTTCAATAGGGATTTACAGCAGCAATAGATCTAACCTTTAATTAGGTTTTTTGCTTTAAAAAAAATAACAATATTCTGATCAGAATGGGCTGGCAGTCACTACTTTGAAAACAGAATTTTGTTCAAAATTTTCATTCCTCGAAAATAATAGTTTATTTTCCATATCCACTTACACTGCCGGAACAAAGTATTGGCAAAGCAACTTTTTCACAATATATGCAGCAATTTCAATTCTTATATTTTTTCGCTAATTTCTCAAATTCCAAATAGTTCATTCTAAAACAAAAAACATAAAAATATAATTCCTTAACAATGTGCAAAACTCGCGAAATTTGGCAAATTTTTATGAAAAGTTTTCCACTTTTCACTTATATTTTTTAGAATTTTTTGAGTATGCTTCATACAATGTTTCAATACATTGTTCCGGCAGTGTATGTATTTAGCTTGCTATAAGCACAAATTTTTCAAACCAGTAACAGAAAAAACTATTAAAAATGAATTAGAAACCTAAAGTCGAAAAACGCTGATGACGTTACAGGTTCCCCGAATTCTGAAACAGCCATAGGAATGAGAATGAAGAATTTTTTTAAAAAGCTTTAAGAAAACCTTACAGATCTGGTTTGGCGTGTAAACTTCAAGTGAAGATAAAAGTCAGGAAAATACGTATGACATTTTCAGCCCCGATGCAATTCTCATTACCTTTTATTAAACATAATGTTAAAATTTTTGAATTCAAGTACTAAATGATATAAATATTACTAAACTAATTACTATTACTAACTTTTCGATGATTTATTTACCTACATACCTAATTGTTTTTTTTTTTTAATATTTGACATCCGCATCCGCAGATGTTAGTTGTTAGATATCCGCATCCGCATTCGCATTCACAAATTCCACATTCGCAACATCCCTAGTGTGTACATATGTATCTACTTATAAGTGTTTATCTTGCTTTGACTGACAATCAAAATTATAACTTCTACTCTTTAAGTTTGCATCATGAAACAAAATTTATTTATAGACAAAAATATGTACCACATAAAGTTGTCATTAGCAGCGGTAAAATCAATTTCGTTTAACAAAATTGTAAAATTTTCCAACCTTTTCTTTATCAAAAATTTACTCTTTAAATGTCAGTATAAGAAGTTATTTTTAAATTGAGTATGAACTAAAGATTAAGTGCCAAATTCACAAAGCGTAGTTTACTCAGAATGGACAGTTATCTACAAATTTTCAGTACAAATGTGAATTCGGCCCTAAGTGTTTATTAAATAACTTAAGTGTTTGCGTGTGTGGAAGGAGAGCGTTTAGCCCCTTCGCTTTATCAATTTTAATTTGCAGGCATTTCAGCAAAATATTTGGACAGGTTTTGAAGCAGTTCATTTGTGAGAATGCGATGCGAGATGAGATATGAAAACAAATTTGTGTTTAAATAAAATTATATTTACAGTTTGAGTGCCCTTTGTAAATAGGGTTAAGTGTTTGATTCATTTACTATTAGCGATTGTTTAAATTGAAAATGTCAATCAAGCAATAGACAGGGTATTTAAGCATTTCCAGGAAACTCTAACCAAAATTAGTTTGCCTTTCATCTTCATAATATATTTTGTTAATACTCTGCATAAATGCGATATATTTATTCAGGGTTAAATTGCAAATTAATACAACACTCTTATTTGATAATATGGCATGTGGCGTACATAATTTTGTAGTAGACAATGAAGAAATATTATCTATAGGGCGACTTAAGGGTGATGCAGATTTTTGAAGAGAATTATTTCTGATTTATTTTTCTATTCAGGCAATTGGTGCCCCAGGCTATGGAGAACTTAATCATGGAGCGATACGCAGTAGAAGGAGGTGTAAACTTTTCTTCATCACTTTTCAGCGGATTTTAACAAAAGGGATATGATACCTGGTTATCGGCCCTACTCAATAAAGTGTTAAAAATCTGATTAAAAAGTTGAAAACTGGTCATTGACCCTACTCAAACAAATTTTAAAAATCTGATCAAAAAGTTGAAAGTTTGGATGAAACTTTATTGAATTTTCGCGAGTTTTGTACAAAATTTAGAATTCAGATCTTTATGTTTTTATTGTAGGATGAACCATATTTTTATAAAAAATTTTCCTAAAAATATTAGAGTAAAAATTAGTGACCATATATTTGAGAAATCGGCTGTGCCAATATTTCTTCCAGCAATGTAAGATACATGAAATTTTTAAAATATATGTGTCAAACGAAAGATAATTAAGACATTTTTTAACTGAACATTCGGAACATTTTTGAGGTATTTGTATAGGGTTTCCATCTGTTAAAAATTTTTAATACAAATCATTATCATTTGGTACCTAAATATAAACGAATGAATAATAATAATTGTAATTGTTGTGTAAGCCTTTTATAAAAGATAATAAATAAATAAAATAAATCCCAACATCTCAACTGGATATGAAGCAACGTATATTACAAATACTAGCATCAAAGCTCAAATATACATATGTACGTATCTATACAACCTATCAAAAACTTCTGCTGAAAATTTGAATATTTCAATCAATTTAATGCATATCAAAATTGCTGACCCTATGCCCTGATAAAACTTCAATATTTAATGTATTCTAATATCCAAATGGCTGACCCAGTCGTTGAGCAGAACGAGTAAATAGTACATTTGTTGTAGTAACTACTCAGACGCACAGTTACACACATATACCAATACAAGCTTTCATACATAACGTATTGAAATATGGTCTTGCTATTATTTTGCAAAGAATGAAAATAACTATTTTTGTGCGTTGTTGGAATTTGTTTGCTCCTCGTAATTTTTATACCCAAAAGCACTTGTGCACAAGTCTATTTATTATACCAACGTTCACAAAACTGGTTTTTGTTACACACCTTTTTTAAACCTACGCAAGAACCTCACTAAAAAAAAGCTCTATTTTCGTCGATTTTTCATCCGTCAACTATGAAAACCCATCTCTCTGGAGTTAAGCTGGAGCGAAGATTTTGTTAAATTTATGGTTAAAATATGGTTCGACCGAATATGGGTTAAACCAAGCCAAATTGAATAGACTAACCAATTCATGCTTGCTACAAATATGGACTTCTGGCCGTCTGCGTAAGTTTCAAGCCCGGCCACATAAAATCTAAGTAGGTGGTCAAACAATAGGTAAGGCCGTGGAAATATTTTGATCGAGCTCTCGGATACGCGGACTATGATAGTGTTGGTGTTCATATATATTCTAAGTATCTGGGATATCCTGATTTCCTCTTGCAGACTACTACAGCATCGATAATGTCGCGACACGCGGTTAAAAGTGATGGGACAAGTGATAACGATATCAATAAGAGCATTAAAATCTTTTACTAAACAGTTTACAACTTTCTTGGTTGATTTATTTTGCTCTTATATTATGTATATGGCTCGAAATTTTAACATATATAGACATTGTTAAATAAACAATTATAGAAATACGTATTATATAAAGCCATTATTTAATTTTCTTTTTTAAGTGGTAAGCAAAAATATCTAGTAATTTCGCGTAACTGGTATCTCAATTGTTTAACTACTTATTCGCTTCAATGCGAAAAATATTACACAACACGAAAATAGGAAAAAATATGTAGCACTTTGTAGCTCCAATTAAGTGCTACGAGTTTGATCTTGGTTTAAAACTTCCCGAAAATTTCATCTCAAAATGCATAACTCTCAAATATAAATTTGCCTTCATTGATAAAAAAAATATGGTTTGCCGTTACTAAGTATATGCCACAAAAAAATGTAATTGTCAACATCAAAAAATATCAATAACAGCTTTCAACAATTCAATAGCAACTTCCGTAAATTCTGAAAATCACTGTTATTTCTTACATCTCCTTTAATCAACCGTAAAATTCTTGTCACATTTTGTCAATAAAACATGAATTTCATTTTTATGAGAGGCAACTCTTGGCTGCCAAAGAAGTGACCACTATACATGCAGGCACACAACTACATATGTATAATAAAAACGGCAAAATATAAGCTTATACTATACGAGTGCACGTACATACATATACATATGTACATATGTCTCAAACCAGCACACAAACATAAATATGAAAAGCAATTACTGCAAATACATGCACGCAACTTATGTTGGATTTCTTTTGGGTCCATACACTTACACAAACAAATCAAGCGTTTTTTGATATGAAGCACACTTCAACGCATACCCAATAGCTATATGCACAGCTGTTGTTACATGTTTATTTTGGTTTTGTCCTTTTACTTTTTTTACTCTTCTTTCGCTTGCATGTACGCATGCATGCATGCAGGCGCAAGTCGACAAGTTTCCACTAGCCAAACAACAAGCGTGTGCAAAACAAGCTGCATGCTACATGTTACAACTTTAACGTAAAACTCTGCAGCACCAAAAAGTGAAGAAACTGTAACGAAAATGTTGAGAAATCTTTTGAAGTTTACTTTTTGGACTTTGCACTTCCGCTATGTGGCTTATTTCATAATCTTTTACAAGAATTTTTTTTTTTTATAAAACTTTAACATGCTTGTACACATTTGTGTATGTACGTACGTATACATATGCGTATGTGTGTGTTGTAAATATGTATGTAGATACTATGTACAAACAGGTTAAATATTTTGCTCCACTGACAAAATGTTGCTCATACGCCGTGTATTAAAAACGGATGATAGGTATACATACGTACATACGTATTTCTTGATCCATTAAATGTATAAACTTACGATATGCAAGTGATTTAGAAACATATGACTTCCTGTGGAGAAAAAATTACATTTTGAGACTATTTCACTGAGTGATTTTTGTTTGCAAGTAAAGGATTTAGAGACTCCTTTTATGTCTTGTTGGAACAATTTATTGCTTGAGTTCCACAGGGCAGCCATCTTGGCTTATAAATGAGATTCAACATTATTTTCAACATGATTTAAAATTGTCCAGCTACTTGATGTGTCCAGATGACTTAAAGCTATTTTACAGATATGTGACAGCTGCGATTTTATTGAATTGCAGGAAGATATTTTTTTGCTAGTATCTTGGTGCAATCGCAACAACTTCCAACTAAACTTCTCGAAATGCAACAATATAGCATTCTCCCAGAACGAGCGTATTANGTTCCCGCATATTAAAAAAATTAAACTTTTTTAACAGGCGGCAACTCTTAAAAAAATAGCCTATTAACCAATTTGGCCCATAAGCTATCTGCGTACAAAATTTCATGGAAATCCGTGCAGTCGTTTCAGCGTGATGATTTCCCAAACATCCAAACATACAAACTTTCACATTTATAATATTTATAAGATGTACGTTAGGGTGGTCCTTAAAAAATCAAATGAACAATTTTTTCAGTCTCAACCCCTAAATCGGTAAAACCATAAGCAGGCATGTCGCACAGGGCGCAAAGTACAATTACTCTATAGAGACTCAAAAAATTAAAATTAATTCTTTTTTATCTCATACCCAAAATCGATACTACCATAGTCGAAGATATCACATATAAATTTTGGTCCCGATTGGAGTCGGTTAAGGCGTGTCGCCAGTTTCTCTATGGACTCAGACCATTAAAACTATTTCTTGTAATTTAATACCCACAATCGATACTGCTAAAGTCGAGGATATAACATATAAATTTTAGTCCGGATTGGAGTCGGTTAAGACGTCTTAATAGGGTAATCTGAAATTTGAACCCTGCGCGCCAGGTCTTCACCGACTATAATCGGGACCAAAATTTATATGTGATATCTTTGACTATAGTTGTATCGATGTACATTTAAGGACCACCCTAATGTGCGTATTTATTATCTTGAATATGAGTATAGCCCTTGAAACTGCAATTAATATACATATATGCATATGTACATACGTATGTACGTACATATATAACATGTAGGACAACATTTACATATCGATGGTCCTCTGCAATAACGACACAACTCAAAATTTCATATTTTTCAGTAGAGCTAATTAAAGATTTTATGTTTCGTAATTTGGCAATAATATGTCTTGGAACGTAGTTATTCCAGATTATTTGCAGCCATTCTGTAGGCAGAATTTGTAAGCTTTCAAATTATGAGTTTTTCAAAATATCGAGTAAGTGTTGGACTGCAAAAGTACTAAATAAATTGCAACTCCTAAGTAGTTAAACGAAAATAGCGCCATTTTTATAATACGATAAGTGTCGTTTTTTCGGCCGGATTCGTAACAACTAAGCTTGTGTCGATTTGCCACAGAAAAATTTGGTTATTTATAAATATAATCCGATATATAACTCATAAACATGAAATTTTGAGTTGTGCCACTATTGCAGAGCATCATCGATTTGTATGCTTACTCATACACTTGTAAGACAATGCCATAACAACAGATGGAACAGGAAATGCAGCATATCAACCGAAACCTAAGACTGGACACAACAGCAGCAACACCGTTGGTGCAATTTGCATTCCGCACGCTGTTCGGCTAGGAAATAATGCCAACATCAATGAATGAAACTCAATGGATTTTTTTTCGCTTTCCTCTATTGTTTCCTTCTTTTCAACATAAGTATTTGAGATTGTTAGCCAGATGGCAGTGCAGTCAGTACTTTACATAAGTACTCCGTATCTACATATTTGCGTACATATGTATATACGTATGTATATTCTTATATTCACCAGCCAGGTCAATGTGTACAACTTGTCGATTGGTTTGTTAGCATTGGCTGGCTGTGCAGCGCACAACAATATTGGCCAACAATTCTCAAAAGGTAAATTCGTGTTTCCATTGTTGCCCAGCAACGTTCTAGTTGTGTACTCTTCTCCACGTTGTCTTTGTTCTGATTTCTTTTGTACTCCTTCGTGCAGGGAACGGTCCTTTGTGCGCTTTATATTTTTTGGCTGCATAGCAGAATGATTGTTTCTTTTTTTTTTTTTTTTGCATCGTAGTAATTTTAACGTATTTCTTTTTAAGTTTTTTGGTCACTTTTGATACTTAAAAGAAATTGATGCTCAAGTTTTTCGATAACAATACCGCTCTTGAATTTTTAGTATTAAAAAATAAATAGAGTGCCGAACAAAAGTATTGGCACAGAGAATTTTTCGCAATATATGCAAAGTTTTTTATTATAATTTATTTTCAATATTTTTTAATTAAAATATAGTTCGCACTTCCCCAAAAAACATAAAAACAAAATCTCTAAACTTTTTGCAAAACTGAGGAAAATAGATTTGTATACTAATTTGCATTTATCTATTCAGTTTTTTTTTTTAATTCTAAGTATGCCTTGGACTGTAGATGTGCAATCAGGCTTTACTTTTTTGAAAAGAGTTGCCTCCTTTTAAAAAAATGTATTCAAATTATTTAGAAAAATAAATTATTACAAACGCTTAAAAAAATCATATTAGGTAAGAGAAATATTTATTACCATATGAGCGCCAACCAAAAGGGGTTTTAAAAAGTAGTAGTTAGAAAATATTTTGAAGAGGGTTGCCACCTGTTTCAATTGTCGAATTTAGTTAACTTATACTCAAGTTACAGAAATATCAAAATATGGATGTCAAACGAAGGAGTGTTAAGAAATCTTTAGCTTCAACGCCAAGAATATTTTTGAGATGTTAGAAAAGGGTTACCACCTTTTCTAAAAGTAAAATGCAAATTATTTGAGAAGTTATATGAATTATTAAAATATGGGTATCAATCGAAAGGGGTTAGAAAAATTTCTATTTCTGAACGGTATTTAGCGGGGTTGCCACATATTTGAAAACTAAAATTCCACTTAATACATCAGTTAATTAAAATATGTATCGAAGTGTCTGGCCAAGGGGAATTAACAATGATTAAGCTTGAAAATTCTTTGGAAGAGGGCTGCCACCTGTTTGAAAGGTCTAACTCAATTAACTAATTCAAACAGTATATGAAATATAAAAATACCATAGTCAAACGAAAGAATGGTAAGAAGTATTTTGTTTGAAATTTCGAATGTTTGAAGAGAGTTGCCACGTGTTTAAAAAGTTACATTCAAATTATTCAGTAAGTTGGATGAATTGTTAAAAGAGAAGTATACATAAATAGAAATGGGTTTGAAAGGAATTTATTCCTGACCTTTACTTAGAAGGGTTGCGATTTGTTCGTAAAGGAATTTCAAAAATTAGAGGTTAAATTACAGATGTATGATACATTTTTTTTTTTTTTAATTAAGAACTTTTTTCATCGGTATAGGGTGACTTTAAATTCGATGAAAATAAAAACATTCACTATGCGAGACTGCTCTTCACTCAGAAACGGCTGCAGGGTTTTGATGAAATTTGGCTCTCGGACCTCTAATAATTCTGACTAACATTCGGAATTTTTTTTTTAATTTTTTAAATTCAATTTTGGGTGTTTTAACGTCATGCAGATTCATTAGTATATTTATGATCATTGAATCTATATGACCAATTCAACCTTTCCATTAATTTATTTATTAAAGCTGAAAAAGTTAACGAATTCCTCTTCCTTATGAAAACCATTCTAATTTAGATTATTGTTAAATAAGGCTACATTTACAATTTTAGTTATTTGAATATTCAAGCAAGTCACTGTAAAGCTGAATTTCATTAAAAATTATCTGCGTCATCGTCATAAAATCAATATTAACTCACAACCTGGAACGACTTCATCAAAAGTTGCTGCCACAGTGACATTCTTCATAATATTTACACTCACTTAAAGTGTAACTAAAATTACTCTACAGTTATAAACTGCTGAGCAGCAAGAGTAAGGCAGACTATTAAAAGAAAATTACCACAACTGATCACACGGATGCACCCGCAGAGCCAGGATGCAAGCCAAAAGCAGCGCGCAGTGCAGTGAAGTGGATGCACTTTAAGGATAACGGATTAAGGATAAGTGCGCATATAAAAACTTGAATTTATCTTTGGATATCCTTTTAGAGTGGAGTTGAAAAGGCGGCAAAGTAACTGAAATTGAGAAGAAACGAAAGCATAGAAGAGAAGAGAGTTTATGTATGAATATATGTTTGCAATGCGAAAGGAAGAAAAAAAACATTAACCAATAACAACAAATTCAACAAAAGTAAGCTAACTATTATTGTAATTACAACAAATGCCATGAAGAACTTCCGCATATGACCACATCAGCGTAATGGCGAGATACGGACGAGCGGGGACCGACATTGTGCAATTAAGCGCAACTAAGCATGGGTAACAAAAATGCGAAAAATGCAACTCTAGCTTGCACACCCACATAGCTACACATATGAACATATAAATGGACATAAAAAGTAGCATAAGACACACACACACAATGACAAAAAAAAAAAAACAGCCGCTGAGTTTGCAGACGTGCCGCACTACAGGCGTGGCGTGCTTCTGTCAACCACACAGCTGGGGGAGAAATAACAGAGGCAAAAAACAAAAAAAAATTTATCATAAACAATGAGCATATCACAGACAGCAGTGCAGAGCAGCAAAAGTGAAGCGGCAAAGTGGTAAAAAGTGGGCGTCAGAAGTCATGAGGTCAACTATGCGGCAAGGGATGTCACCACAGCACACAGCACACAGCAGCACGGCGACAATGGCTTTGTTGAATGTCTAGTAAATTCCATTGGATTTAGCAGTGCCGGCTGGGGGTCACAACTGCGGTTGTCGGAGCGAACAACAATGGCAACAATAGCGGTAATATGTATGTATAGGTAAGTAGCAAGCAACGGTATCAACGCACGTAATAAAGCGCCGAGAGGTATATGATAGTGGCAACAGAAACGATTATCGCATGAGTCGCTTCGTAGCAACAAAATTTCGCAATAAAAAGCCTTCAAGTAGATAGGGTCAAATGTAGTGAGTACGCCGTGTGTTTATATATTTTATCTACGACGAATTTTTCTTAAAACTGCTTTGCTGAATAAACTCATGTACGGAGTTGCGATTGTACCTAAGTAGGTATGTATAAATGTATGTGCGTACGCCTACTGGCAAACAGACTCAGATCGTTGCCTTTAGAGCTTGACAAAATTAGAAATAGTTGGTGGCATCATCGAAAACGGTAGCAGTGACGTGGTCATGAATGCTGAGCGAGAGGCAAACAACATTCATGGACATATCGATGTAGCCTACTCCTGAGCGGTAATGGTAATACTGCAAAGATGATTGAAATGCTTTTATGTGGATGAAATGCATGAAACAAAATCTAAAATCGAAGCGAATTCTAAGACAGACAAAGCTCGTACTTTGTGGAATGAGCTATAAAAATGTATACTTTTTTTTTTTAATTATAATTAAAATGTTTGATGCAACTTTGTTTAAATTTGTGGTGTTTTTCAAACTTACATACATAGCTTGAAATTTGGATGTTTTTCTTATATATATAATGAGCTATACCTTTATAAAAGTTTATGAACAAAAAATTTGTTAAAATGTGGCACTCCTATTATTTTGACCGTAGGTATACATACATATGTATGAAGTTAAGGCCTAGTAATCTAAACGTGAAAAGGTGTCAAGTCAGTTTTTTTTTAATTTTCTAGAGACACGGAAAATCAATGTGGTTGCACATTGTCTGTCATTATGTTTCGAAAAGAGCGTTGCCGCTTTGGTAGTTGTTTACCCAAATAGAAAATTTGTTTCTTTATTTTTTACTTTTTCGATTCGGTCCTACATGTAACATAGGTCAAAACAAGATCTGATTCCTCATAAGTTAGCCGTAAGCACTTCCTTTATAGAAATGCCAGCTAATCCGGAAAGTTTTGCAAGGCGAAAAGTTGTTCCAGCGTTCCTTGGTTCTAGAATGGTGTGATCTCTAACAAACTGCTTGAAACTGGCTATTGCTATATGTACCGGGTGCTATCCTGGAAGGTTGTGGACGGTCCTACAATACCTTGTCAGTTCGTCAGCTTTGCAATTGTCATCATCATCAACCATATGATTAGAATTCTATGTAAATATGTACGTCCAAATAGCTACGGCATTCCGTAGGGGACTTTACTTTGTCGATATGTGTATCGAAATCTTTCAGGACTGCCTTCAAACCAAGGCGAATTCATATAAGGTGGTAGCGGTAGTACAAAAACAAAAACTAACATGTCTTTTGTTTTCGTTTTCGGTACACAAATGTCAAATTCCAGCTATTCTTCGCTCAAGGAGGAAGAGGGAAAGAAAATGCCAACACTCTTTCTTTCGCATTCACTCATAAGGAGTTTTGACATATGTGTACCGAGGCGAATTAAAGCAGCTGTTCTAGCAACACCACCTTATATAAATTCGCCTTGCTTCAAACGTTCGATTTTTGAGATATTTTCGGCCACTTGTTGACATATGTATGTATGTATATTGATCGTAGCAACACTTGTCAAGACCAATTTTTGGAAAAAATGGAATGTAACTGTACGTGCCATACAAAAAGGTCTTGGTAGAAGTAAAAAAACTTCAATTAAAGCCATTCAAAAAATGTTTAAAAGTAGATAAAATGAACTCCTCTAAAATTTGGTTTCTAATGATACGCAGGTATTAGGGAATAATGCTTCCATCTTCAATTTCTGTAACTTGGTTAAGAGTTGGAACGGAGAAAAATGTTGGGATCCTAAATTTGCTTATTGTCTTTAAACGAATAATTTCAAAGTAATAGAAACGTCAAAATTTTAAGTTTCGTACCAAGATGCTGCTTCATATTATAACATATGTTTCCAACAAGGCAGTCCAACTGAACGTAGAAGACCTCTCCTTTTTGGAACATATCTGAATAAATAAAATTTCCGGAAACCGTTTTGCATTCCTCCTGAATCAAATTTTTATCACTTTAGCACAACTTCGAAGAAGGTTAAAACTTCTGAATAGCATTCAATGTACATAAGTAATGTAAAGTGTCCAGAAACAGTTTTACAAGATACGCGAATATTAAAACTTTCTTTCGCTGTATAAGAGAATATTTTTCTCTTCACTAAATATACTTTTTTTATTAGTAGTGTTTGTTAGAGGCTTTGTCCTTAAAACTCTGCCTACTAATCTTGTGTTTGTTTAAAATTTGCATTAAATCCCTGGAATTTTTCGCACGGTAACGATTTCTAACTGATTACAAAAGAATTTCTAAAATAAAATTATTATTATTATTTTTTTTTTTAATTTTTAAAGATGACAATTTACAACATGTAAACTATATAGAGAATAAGCGAAAAGTAAAACAAAATAGTCAGTAAGTGACAGAAATTGTTACCCCTCCTCTGTAATGAAAGGAAAACTAATTCATATGGTTACATGACAAACTCATACAAAGTCCATTACATCATTTACTAACATACCTTGTCGCATTTGTGTTTAGCTAACTTCTTGCCAAAGCGCAGCAAGATAAAAGTGACAAATGAAAAGGATACAAGCAGTCGGAGTAGGATATGCACTCGCTTGTTGGCGATTTGCAGACGAAATAAGCGAAGACACGACACCACAACCAGGGATTTCACACGTATGCATGTAGTATGTTTTTATCACATACATATGTACATTTATACATTAGACTGGGTCGCGAAAAAAGTCTGCAATTATCAAAAAAAAAAAAACTCAGAAATTCCTCTGTCTCGGGTGAAACACGTACAAATTTTTATATGAAATGGAGCTTTCAGTGTGGTGCATACTAAAGATAACATATAAAAACGTATAAGAAGCCATGTAGACGATCAGCTAATACTCTTTTATCGCAATGTACTAGACCGCTCAAGATCTTTTTCAGAGGCCAATAGTGAGGCCCATACTAATGTATTAAAATGTGTGAGAACATCAATTTTAGGCAAAAGTATGACCTTCTCGCCGCGCATCTGATTGCAGTGAAATGTAGGCGATATTCTCCAAGTATTTCTGAGAGATTTACAATGTTGTTTGGACTTGCTAAGAGTTTTTGGAGTCGAGATAATTTTCAAGGAACGAGAACAAAAGGTATGTTCTCAAGACAGCTTCAAAACGAAACCCGAAATGGCAACAAAACTATCGAGGACGTTCTCAATGGGAATTATATAAGAAAATAACTCTGCGGGATGTTCCCAAAAACCTCAAAATGCGAACAATACTTGCAGGAATATTTCTTAGAGAACAGGTTGGGAGCAAAAGTTTCCGGAACGTTTTGGAAAAGAACAAAACGGGAACAAAGTCTAAGGAACTTTCACTCCAAGAACAATTTGGGAACCTAAGTATCAGGAACTTGAAAGAGAACGAAACGGAAACTCATTTAACTTATAGGAGGTAGTAACTAGGGCTGATGATACCCTCTTCAAATACCTCAGAAAATTGTACATGTTCAAGCTGAATATGTCAAAACACACTTCCGATTTACATTTTAATTTTAATTTAATTTTAATGTTTTTAAACAGGTGGCAACCCTCTGCAAACTATTTTCAGCTAAAACCTTATTAAACCCCCTTTGACCTGTCACCCATACCACTTGAGTGCCCAACCGGGTACCCATCGACAAATAGTGTATCGAATAACTTTTTTTCTTGGAACAATTTTTTTTAATCCTTCCGGATTTCCACGATTTGACTAATTTTATATGGATACGTGCATTACAAATATTTTATATTTCTTTTAAGCCCAGAAAATTTTGAATTTAAAAAAATGTAACCGGGGTAACCGGATAACAAAATAGGCGGAGATATGAATAAATAAATAAGGTATTATAAATAATTTTGATTTTAATTGTTTGTTTATAAATTTGAGCTAATATAATATAATAACAAAAATAATATTTAGTTCACTAAAATAAAAAAAAAAACAATTTTTTTTTTGCTTTTCAAGCAATAAATATAAAACAATTTGAAAAATTGTACATTTACAAGCATGCAAATACAAATTTTGACTGTTATTTACATTTGTAAAGTTATTTTATCTATACAAATTTCTTATAAAAATATGTACAAAAATATTAAAAAAAAATAAAAATCCGAGCAGCTCTCTTACGACGACCGAACTGAGGTGCACGTTAATACGTCCGGCTGCTCCAAGTAAACGAACAATACTAAAGTAAACTGGTATCTCTATATAAAACATATTTGTTTCTAAGGTGTTCTAGATATTCCTCTGGTATAAAAGAACATAGCGACCTTCTTATTGCTTTCCTTTTCACAGGGACCGTAACAGTCACAACTTGTATAAAAAAAACTCTTTAAGAGTTATTTTTTACTTTTTTTTAATTGCTCCTTAAATAACAGTTATTTCAGATTTTTATTTTATAAACCCAAAATAACTACTATTTTTGATTTTTATCTAAGTAATCTGCAAATAACAGTTATTTTTGATTTTTAAATTAAATGCCTTATGTAACAGTTATTGAAGCCCTTTACTTTTAGAAGTCATAAGTAAAAATCAATCACTGACTTTTATTTTTAAAACCATACTAATAAAAGTCATTTGAAAATGATAATGACTTCTATAGGTTTGACTTAAAAAATAAAAGTCCGGGACTGCTTTTTATTGATGACTTTTATAAGTAAAAGTCACTGACTGATTTTTTTTTTTGATAATAAATAAAAATCTTCGATAACTGTTATCTAAGACCTATAATATAGAAATAAAAAAATAACTATTATTTGCAGATTATTTAAATAAAAATCAAAAATAATTGTTATTTGTGATTTATAGAAAAAACATAGATAATTGCTTTATTTTCAAATTTTGCATATAAATTACGAATAAAAATTTATATTCAAATTTGATTTTCGGTGAAAAAAAAATCGATTGGTATGTAACACTTAGTTATAGCACATTTTCTTCATAGTGAATTTTTCAATTACACTTTTCATCAATAACTGTTATGTTCGGTCCCTGCCTTTTCAGTTTAATGTACCTAACCTTCTCGGAATTCACAAGTATGCGCTCTGGCTCGTATATGATACTACCGTTGGATCTTCCTTAACAATAAATAAATATCTAATACCCAGGTTTATACTAGGGTACAGCCGACTTTTAGATATAAATCCGTAGGTGGGTAACCAGGTACACCGGTTGGGCAACAACGCTAATTAATTTGGTTGGGCGCACTAGGGATTTTGTGATATATATTCCAATTATCTAGTTCCCTCTATTCAAGTGAAATTTTATTTTTGAAATAGGTGCCAACCCTCCTTCGTGTGTTTTAGAACAAAAGCCGTTTTCAAAACCATTTCGAGTGATACCCATATTGTAGTAATTCAATTAAATAAGTAGAATTTAACCTTCAATCGGGTAGCAAACCTTGTATTATTTTAAGTGACCATCTGAAATTTTCTTAACAATCCTTCGTTTTACACCCATATTTCATAATTTTTCAGATAGCTTGCGAATAATTAATGTAAGTGTGACTTTTTACTCCTCTTGATATAATTCTGTTAATATAATTTGCAAATAAATAATTCTATTAATTCAGGCCCTCCTCCGTGAGTATGGAGTTGATTTTGTATATCACCATACAAAGTTTCAGTACTCTACCACAAATATTTCCTGCGATATGCAGTATGAAAAATTCCGTTTGTATGGGAGGTGCCACGCCGCTTGTCTAATCGTGATTAAATCTATTTTTTATTTTAAGTTGGCTAAATGACGCCAGTGTACAAAATTTGCGAACAGTTAAAGCGTAAAAAAACAAACAAACCCACTTTCGGATTTACATTATTAGTACGGATTATTGTTGCGTTAAGGTTTAGTTTCCCATGGAAAATCCCTGTTGATAGATAACTCATACGCCATGGCAAGTATACACATTTTGGCGTTAAGTTTTTATTAATGCTCTCAAATGAAAAAGTCCGTACCGTTCACAGGTCTGTTCGATTACTTCGGTGCCAGCTTAATTTATTCGCTTGCCACGGCGTATGAGTTACGTAACCATCGATATCTACATATATGTACGTACATATGCTGTTTGGTCGAAATGGAAAATTTAAGTCGCTGAAAATTTACGCTTCCAAGGATACAAAAATTGATCGCTTGCTAAAATGTTTAATTTTATAAAGAGTGAAGTTCTATTAGTGGGGTAAAAAATTAGTTACCAAGATTTAGCAGGCTAAGGAGCTACCTGTTTTTTAGAACTCGTCACGGATGAAAACTTTTATAATCACGAAATTCACCCAAACAAAAAAAAAAGCTTTCAGGTTACGGAAGGTCAATGCAATTTTTTTTCTATATTAGAACCAACCCCGTCTAATGTATGCACATACATACAAATATATATACGTAAAAGTATGTTCATTTATATATACAAATACAATGTAGGATTTTGGTTGCGTGTAAGAGACTGACATATGGTTGAGTGACGCTCAACAAACAGTAACAACGGTTGTTGGGAGAAGTCAACGAGAAAACCATTTACAAATGACAAGGGCAAAACAAACTCATACACTTACATACATGCATACAAATGCACGTAGAAGCGTAACATTACACCACTAGCAACAACTGTGTATTAGTTATTCTAAAATAGCATGTTTGTCTGCGTGCTGGTGTCTGCTTGTCTGTCTGATAACACGGAAATACATAGTAAACTGCCAGTGAGCGGAACTTGCAACAGCGACACGGGCGTATACAATAATTGTTCGAATTTCACGGTGTATATTCATCCAATTCTATATACATACACATGTGTACCTACATACATTTAATTTGTGGTAGCTATTTTTTGGCATTTGACGATGTTTCTTATAAGACTTATATTTGCGTTGAAAGTGAAGTGGGACTCAGAGCCGTTTGTTGCCTCCAATTTGCAAACATTTTTTTATGAATCCCAATGATACTAAAAATTCCTGACGAATCGCGAATAAAATAACGAAAAGTCTCGAAAATTTCCAAAGGGAAGTTCAGAAAATTTTGGTGATTGCTAATTTATATTTTTTCAAAGGTTATCACGGCATAGCTTTTTTCCTGGTGCACCGCGTAAAGTTATTTATTTATTTTTTTTTTTAATTAATTTTGCCGTGTTAGTTACCTAAATTTTGCCTAACCTAGCCTTACACAATTTTTTTCTAACAAATAATTAACTAAAGTTAATTAATCTAGCCTTGCATAATCTTAACCAACTTAGGCTCGAGTAGCTACTTTAACCTTACCTAACCCGAGCTTTCGTAACAAAAACTAAGGAATAAAGGATACGTTAATTAAAACGAAATCATTTTGTCATAAAAAGTAACTCTTAACTACTTATTATTTTGTATGGAACGACCAGAGTTTCAAAACCTTCTGATTCAGCTTTTCTTAAAAGGTTACATGAAGTTATAATGGCATAGCACAAATGAAACTTAGCACCAGCCACGCATCGATACTCTACATATCTTCGACTATTCTTTCTCCGGAATTCGCTGCTTCGGATACACTTCCTTGTGTGCCCTCAAAGGTCAGCCTGTTCAAAAATCTCTTAATGCAGCCTCTAAACCGTAAGTTTAATTGAAGAAACCCTACCTAAAGTATAATATTACCGACTGGGATAGACATAGGTACACAGATAGTCGTTCATACAAATGCAAGCAAATATAACGCGTGGGACAGTTTCGATGCTGTCACGAGATGCAATAAGCAACAGCTTAGGATGCAAGATGACATTAGCAGCCTCGCATTTCCGGTTTGCAATTTTCGTTACCGCAAAACGTAACATCTGCAAAAGACCAGCCAAAGCAGCGATGTATACACATGTATGTACATTAGACTACATCACCAAAAAAACGTTCATTGTTTTCCGCCGGGATAAGTAATAATGATAATAGATTGGCGCTTACACATATGTTAGTGTTTGGCCGAGCTTCCACCGGTATTACAAAATTTATTATAACTGTAGACTTCCACCAAAATATTTCGGAAGAATATTAAGTTTTTTATAAACAAAAATAGTTTGCTAAAGATGACAAAACAGTTTAAGCTTAAAAAAAACTGCTTAAAAATATAAAAACATTTTTTCAACAGAACAGAATCATAACAATGAGATATTTTTTTAACTTTTTTTAAAGATTCGTTTAAGAAAAACTTGAATAACTGGGCCAAAACTATGCCGACTCATAAGTTATCAGTGGAAAGGTTTTTTTTCCAAATCTTTTTAGTTCTTTGCGAAGAATCTCATTCACTCCCCTTTTTTATTTCTTTCAAATGCCAACACATCTTAATTCAACTTGGAATAACGTTCGGTCATCTTATCATCATACTTTGAATGAGTTAATTTTAATTTAGTTAATAGCAAAAATGCGTGATTCAAAAACAGTGTGACCAGATATACATTTTTATATCAAGCTGTTGTAATTTCAAGTATAACTCTATTGCTCATTTCTACAATTTTTAATATAACTTTATTTCACTTCTGGATTGGAAATAACGTCATATGGTCATATTTCCAAAACGAAATGGAAATTAGACCATATGGCCTTATTGCGTATGGTGTAATTCCACCCCACCGCCACTTAGGTCTAAATGGGTAAAGTTTTGGATGTGTTATTCAAGTGTTTCTTAAATTTCAAAAATCCGTTGACAAAATTTTTAAATATTTTTATGCCAATTTTTAAGCCTAAACCGTTTTGTCATCTGAGCGGAGTTTAAAAAAAGTACTTAAAATACTATTTTCATAAAAAAAAAACTATTTTTTTAGGTATTTTCAAATCAGTCCAACTCAAGTAAATTTTAAAATTTTACCGAAATATTTTGGTAGGTACAAGTCTTTAAATATAATACATAGATATTACAACTCCAATCGAAAAACAGTAAAGATTTTTTTTTATGGCCAGTGATGTCTAATCTATATACATAGTATAAGGGAAAGCCAAGATTAGGTGCCAGATGAAAGGAATTGACCTCTAGAAAAGCCCTAATGATTAATTTTTTTGAATAAGGCTGCCACCTGTTAAAAATATTACTATATTCAATCATAGTAAACGTAGGCATCAGTTCTGCACTGTCACTGTCAAATGAAAAGCCTTAGCTTTCTAGGTGTGTAATAATGTATTATTTTCCTGAGTAGGGTTGCCAACTGTTTAAAAATTATGAGATCTTCACCATTCGTTGTATAAAGAAAGATACCAAATGAAAGTGAATTGTCTTCGCATGTACAAAAACTTTTAATTTTTTCGAATAGGGTTGCCACCTTTCTAAAAATTACCATCTTATCCTTACGTTGAATAAAGCAAAGTCCATCTTATTGGGCCATGCTAATCTCGAAAACTACTCAACGGATTTGGCCGATATTCCGTTTATTATAATCTGTATCTCTCGGCTGGGGTATTATCTGTATCCTAGAAATTCTTTAGGGTTGCCACCTTTCTAAAAACTTATAAAATACATTCGTCGAATAAAAAAGTGAGATTTCAAATGAAAGGGCTTGGCCATTAGGTGTGCAATAAGGGTTTATTTTCTTAATAAGGTCGCCACCAGCTTTCTCGAAATGTGTACATGTACATTAGACTGCATCACTCCCCATACAAAAGAAAATCGGTGCTATTTTTCCATTGGAATTATAAAATCTATTATATTTTAAGAAGTCCACCAAAATATTTCGGAAAAATATTAAGATTTAAGTGAGCTGGACCGATTTGAAAATACCTCTAAAAATGGAATTTTATATGAATAAAAATAATTTCTTAAATTTTTTTTTTAAATCCCCTCAAATGTCAAAACGGTTTAAGCTTAAAAAATTTGCATAAAAATATTAAAGAAAAAATTAAAAACAAATTTGAACGAAATCGTAATAATGAGATTTTTGATGCTGTTCTTCAACTTTTTTCAAAGATGGGTGTAAGAAAAACTTTAATAACACAATCTAAATTCTTCCGATTTAGACTTGAGAGGTGTCATTGGAAAAGTTTTTTCTCATCGTTTTTATTTCTTTGTTAAAAAACTCATTCAAAGGGTGAAAGAGAAAGGTAGGATGAACGAACGTCATTCAAAGTTTAAGTAAGATGTGTTGGTATTTGAAAAATAAAAAATTGGGACACGAATGACTTTTTTTGGACAGAAGTAAAAACAGTGTGAAAATACCTTTCCACTGAGATCACATAAGTCTAAATAAGAATAGTTTTGGCCCAGGTATTCAAGTTTTTTGTAAACCAATCTTGAAAAAAGTAAAAAAACAGCATCAAAAATCTCGTTCTTACAATTCCGTTCAAAAGATATTTAAATATTTTTATGCAGATCTTTTAAGCTTAATCTGTTTTGTCATCTAAGGGGACTTTTTTCAAAAAGTTCTTTAAGAAACTATTTTTACTCATAAAAAACTCCATTTTTGGAGATATATTCAAATTGGTCCAGCTCACATAAATTTTAATACTTTTCCGAAAAATTTTGGTGAACGTCTTAAAATATAATAAATTTTGTAATACCGGCGGAAAACCGCAACTTTTTTTGGTGATGCAGTCTAATGTACATACTTATGTAAACATTCAGCGCGTGGCGAATTTATAATATAGTAACTTTTTAAGGCCTTTTATTACAAAAGATATTTTTGGTTTATAGACAAATTACTTTATTGCAAATCAGGTTAATTGCCCTGTCGAGCGCTAGATAAATAAAGGCCAGCTTGAGATGTCTATCTGTTTATATCCTGGCTGACCGTCGTGTATCCTCATTGATAAAGTGAAAATCAAATAAATTGTTGAGGTAGGTACTTGCAAGGATAAATATAGGGAATTGGATTTTGTCGAAGTGGCTTCTCTTACGAGAATGTACTCGGTAGACTTTAAACCCCACATCTAATTGGTATTCTTCTCCAGGGCACCTCGACTAGGACAATCGCGTCTGCTTCTGGTTAAAATTTTAAAAACAAAAAAAAAATATTTCTGTAGCAATTAATTAGTTGATACAAGAAATTATATTCCACCCTTTCTCATTACATGTCCCGATATAAATGCAAATACTCGTATGTATATAAATGTACAAATGTACACACAAAGCAACGCTCATATTTGTACTCATAAATTGCTTTACCAAATAAAATTAGTAGAAGAACCTATTGCTATTTTATTCCGTTATTCTTACAACTACTCGTTTGACTGCAGCCGTCGCACTTGACCACGTTCCGGTCAACTGACGCGCCTCGATTTTGTTTGTGCCATTCGCCATTCGCGTAGTCAGCGCATTCAATACTGGTACTATGGCCAGTCACGAAGCGCTGCCAGATTTTATACACTTTATTTCGTATTATTTTTACCCCGAAATGGTGTTATATACATTTATTATATATTCTATTTTATTCGCATGAATAAGTGTATATACTAAAATAGATTTATATGTAAAATGTGCATATGTATTTGTAGATTTTTGGAGCACTGCTGAGTGGCCTCTTTGTGCCGTTTGGCAATGCAACATATGCTCAGCTCGTAAAGTCATACAGTTTACAACAGTTTATGACTGCATTGTTGGCAGCTGCAACGCATTTTAGCTAACTTCATTGCCTTCAACTCAACCGCTATATACTTTCATTGCAAACAATGTGTGTTAGGTTATTGTACCATAGTTAGTAACAACTCTACACCAATATTTTAGTAAATTTTTGCTTCCAGAGAGCATTTAATTTTCATTTCTAAATAAAAGCTTTACTAAAATTTTTATTACATTATTTTATTTAAGTAGTATATGAGTGTATATGAGTGTACCCTTGCTTCTTCACACTTTGCTCCTCTTTCACGCAATACGTGCGTGCTTAGTTGGCATCATAACAATTGAAGATTTTCTACAAAATCTTTTGAATACTAAATATTTACTTTTGAGGAGGCAAATACAAAACCGAAACAATACAAACAAAGGTCAAATACAAGCAAAGGCGGTGGCAAGCAAATTGTGTTAAATACACGACTACAAACGTGAACATTTGAAGGTCCGTGTGTGCCTTTACATATTTTACATATTCATGCGATATGCTCTAATTGTTTAGAGAAATTTTATAAAAAATGATAACTTCATTTGCTGCCGGAAGCTATCACACGCTCAAACACATTCATATACTTACATATATGTAAATTTTTACCGTTAGTAGATAGAGTTTACTGGAATCATGCCAATACAAACAATCCTTTTTTTGTATATCTACACATTTCCACAACTGAAAATACATACTTACTCTTTTGTTTTTCTGAGAAAAGATTACAAATCAGTGTCTGAAAATATGCAGACAATTTCGAAAGATGAAAAGCCACAGAACTAAAAGATTTGCATCTACAGCAACCACAATATTTGTGAATAAGTATGTGGAACGTGTGTGGAAATACATAAATGAAACAAAAGTCGTACATACAAATGTATACTACTTCTCCATGCACATACATACATACGCATGTATATATGGACATTCGGGTGGTCTAAAAATATAAATGGTGAAATGGTATAGAATTCTTGAAAATCCATATTTTTCGTTCGGAAAACCCTGGTTTTCTTCAGGAGACTTCAGTAATAATACCCAATTGTTTATCTAACAATTTTTTAATACTAACGATTTTTTATTGCTCACCCGTTTGCATATTTCGGGGTTTTTGTGGGTTTTGTTTTGTTTTGTGTGGTTAAATAAACAATCGGGTATTATTACTGAGAGTCTCCTGCAGATAAACAGAGTTTTCCGATAAAAAAATATTGATTTTTAGCTATTCAATACCATTTCTACGAAAAGTTGTTGTTTCCCCATATAAAATACATAGAAAACTTTGGGCCTTTTGAGCGACCTCTAAATATTTTTTGATTTCAAAATAAAAAAACAGGGGTATACTTTTTTCGGTATAGAACATTCCCAAGGAGTGAGAGCATAAAAATTCCGACTTTACTTTTTCACATGCATTTTTGCACCACCCTAATGTGCATACAATTGCAAATTTAAATGTGCAGTGTGCCATATAATAACCGTATTGCATGCGAATAATTGAGAGAACATAAAAATAGTCATAGTAACCACAAAACTATTGTTTTCTTAGTCAGTTATAAACCACTACACAAATAATGCATTCTTGGCTTTGGACTCATTTTGTGGCATAAAATGTGATATTGTCGGATTATCTCAAATAATACTATTTTGAAAGAAGTTTAAAATGTAGAATTTTGCAAACAATGTAGTCATGACCGAATTAATGCGACCAGTTATTTGTGTTATGGAAAAAATGTAGATGAAAAAGAACTTGGCAAATGTGAATGAAGACAAATAATAAACGAATATATCCTTATTTAAGTAGATATGTTAAAAACACAAATCCAGACTATTATTATTGTAATCACCAAAGGAAGGGGTACTGGTAATGGCAATGGTAATCGTAATGGTAATTGTAATGGTATTGGTAATGGTAATAGTAGTGATAGCTGTGATGGTAATGGTGATTTTGATGGTAATGCTAATGGTTCTGGTAATGGTAGTGGTAGTTGTAAAGTTAATGGTTACTGTAATGGTTATGGTAAGGGTAATAGTAGTGGTAATCGCAATTACAATGTTAATGGTAATTGTAATGGAAATCGTAGTGGAAAAAAAATAATAATGGTTCTTTTAATTGTAATTGTAACGACGGTGGTTATACCGGGTGGCCCAAATAAGACCTACCATCCATCTTGTTGGAACCCAAAATTAGAATGCTGGCGTGCAGTTGGTCGCAAAAGTTCTTAATCATTTTTCTTTAAGAAGTTCCAGCAATCGTTTGTGATACTTCATTCACATTCTTGAAGAAATATGGGCCGATAACTTTTTCGACCATAACACCCACCAAACAGTGCAACTTGATGGGTGTAACTAGTGCCGGTATGTTGGTGCCCTTTGATTTTCAGAGCCCCTCAATCTACAGTTTTGCCGGCAAACTTCAGATCGAATTTTAGGAATGAAAAAAATTCTTTACTCAGAACCAGGGAGCGAAAATTACAGATATTTTTTGTAACAGTCAAACTTGGCCAAATATTTTTAATAATTGTTTTTTTCGGTCCCTGAGGCTTTGTAAGAATGTAGATCCTCACTCTTTGTGTAACTTGGCAAGTCGGAGCAGTAGCTCGGCCAATCAATAGTAAATGTGTACGCGCCTAATATTTTTTATACCCGAGCGCACTTGTGCACAAGGGTATATTAATTTTGTTCACATAACGGTTGTTTTTAACAGCCAAAACGAATCGAAACAGATATAGACAAATGTATACATAAATGCTCAGAATGAATAGAGAAATCGATTAAGCCATGTCTGTCTGTCCGTCTGTCCGTCCGTCCGTGTACACGACAACTCGAGCAAAAATTGAGGTATCTCAACAAAATTTGGTATGTAGGTTTTCGTTAATCCAAGGTAGCTTGGTATTGAAAATGGGCGAAATCGGACTGTAACCACGCCCACTTCCTATATAACGGTAATTTCCAGAAATACGAAAACTGCGATATTTTAGTAACTACTGAAGACAATTCACTCAAAATTGATATTTACAATAATTTTTAGACGAAAAATAAGAATATTATAAATTTTTGGAAAATGGGCGTAGCCACGCCCACTTATGGTTACATGTGTATATCTTGGTAACCGCTGCACCAATTACTTCCAAACTTGGCACAGCATACTAAATGGCCGAATATTTAAAAAATCGGAAAGTAACCACGCCCACATCCCATGTAACGGTAGTTTAGGGAAATACAAAACCTTCGATAAATCAGTAAATATTAAAGCTAATTTATTCAAAATTGATGCTTGCAACAATTCTTTACCAAGAAATACGTTTATGGTAAAATTTTGGAAAATGGGCGTGGCACCGCCCATATGTATATCGGTAACCGGTTCTACCAATTTGTACCAAACTCGGTATTTTTATTGTGCTTGCCACATAAAAGCAAAACGTTGAAAATTATTGAAATCGGACTAATATTACGGCTGCTTTGCATATAACGGTAAATTTCAGAAATGCTTGAAACTTCAATATTTCGAAATTTAAGGACGCTAATTTACTCAAAATTGATACACCCCGGCTTACCATCTAGCGGTAGCTTTCGGAAAGGTGAAAAAACATATATTTAATACTTGCGCCGGATATTTAATGTTCGGCTCCGCCCGAACTTAGACTTTCTTACTTGTTTTTTTGTATTTTACTCATTTACATTTTTTGAAGTCAAGCTATTCTTAGAATACTAATGAGTTGCTCATTTGTTGTGTATTGCTTTTGTTTATTCAGATTTCTTGACCTAAATAAATAAGAAAACCAATGGCTTTCTCCATAATTGCAAGCAACACAACAAGGTCAATTAAAACAAAATTATGTTTATAAGATTCCAAGGTTATGTGTTGTTATTAAATTTAGAAATATGGTTTGTCAATAAATTTTAAATGAAATACTTTAGCTAGAAAAACAAGTAATAGAGAAAATTCCAATAAAATTGAACATACATAGATACATAATGTAATTTTCTCTGTTACTCTTTATTTATTAAAGCATTTTATTACTTATAAGTTAAAATATTTGTATCGTATCATGGAAATATATATATTCATACATACATACCTATGGAAGTACTTACTCATAAGCAGCGTTATTTTGATATGCCCGTGTGATGCTGCAATCGAAGTACGAGTACGTTGCAATGCAATTTTTCTTAAGTAATGTAGACCAACGCACAAAATCCGTTTCTTGTCTATTCACCATAAAATATGCAAAGTATGCATTTCTAATAAGCTATATGCATTCAAATATGCAACAAATATCAACGCACATATATGCATGTACATTCGTATATATGTAGGTACATATATTAGGGTGGTCCAAAAATTTTTGGAAAGAAGTAACTTTGGAATTTTTGTGCTCTCACCCCTTAGGATTATTCTATACCGAAAAAATATAACCATATATTTTTATTTTGAAATCAAAAAATATTTAGAGGTCGCTCAAAGCGCTCAAATTTTCTATGTAATTTATATGAAAACAAGTAAGAAAGACTAAGTTCGGGCGGAGCCGAACATTAGATACCCGGCGCAAGTATTAAAAATATGTTTTTCACATTTCCGAAAGCTACCGCTACATGGTAAGCCGGGGTGTATCAATTTTGAGTAAATTAGCGTCCTTAAATTTCGAAATATTGAAGTTTAAAGCATTTCTGAAATACACCGTTATATGAAAAGCGGCCGTAATTTTAATCCGATTGTAACAATTTTCAACGCTTTGCTTTTATGTGGCAAGCACAAAAACCATACCGAGTTTCGTACAAATTGGTAGAACGGTTACCGAGATACATATATGTGATCATAAGTGGGCGGTGCCACGCCCATTTTCCAAAATCATGGAAACATCAGTTTTGAATAAATTAGCTTTAATATTTACTGATTTATCGAAGATTTTGTATTTCCCTAAATTACCGTTATATGGGATGTGGGCGTGGTTATTGTCCGATTTTAAAAAGTTTCGGCGATTTTTTATGCTGTACCAAGGCCAACAACTGTGCCAAGTTTGGAAGAAATTGGTGCAGCGGTTACCCAGATATACACATGTAACCATAAGTGGGCGTGGCTACGCCCATTTTCTATAGCTTTATAATATTCTTATTTTTCGTCTAAAAATTGTTGTAAATATCAATTTTGAGTGAATTATCTTCAGTAGTTACTAAAATATCGCAGTTTTCGTATTTCTGGAAATTACCGTTATATGGGAAGTGGGCGTGGTTACAGTCCGATTTCGCCCATTTTCGACACCAACCTACCTTGGGTTAACGGAAACCTACATACCAAATTTCGTTGAGATACCTCAATTTTTGCTCGAGTTATCGTGTACACGGGCGGACGGACAGACGGACAGATGGACAGACGGACGGACAGACAGACATGGCTTAATCGATTTCTCTATTCATTCTGAGCATTTGCGTATACATTTGTCTATATCTATCTCGATTCGTTTTGGCTGTTACACACAACCGTTATGTGAACAAAATTAGTAAACCCTTGTGCACAAGTGCGCTCGGGTATAAAAAAACTTTTCTTTGAAATGGTATAGAATTCTTAAAAATCAATATTTTGCGACCGGAAGACTCTGCTCCTCTGCAAGATATTTCCAATAATAATACCCAGTTGTGTCCCTAACCATTTTTTCGTAGTAACTATAATATATAGGTCCGCCAAAAACCCAGAAAAATGTAATATATAAACAGTTGGATATTTTTACTGAAGGTCTACTGAAGAAGGCCATGGTTTTCCGAACAAAACATACTGATTTTCAAGAATCCTATAAAATTTCTACGAAAAGTTGTTTTTCAAAATAAAAAACAGGGTATACTTTTTTTATATGAAACAATCCTAGGGGGGACAACATTTAAATTCCGACTTTATTTTTTTGGACTTCCCTAATGTAAATATGTGCATACGGATTTATACTCACAAACATATTTATTTGCAAGCAATATATTATGGAGCACATATCGACGGCACGCAAACCAATCTGCTTCTCACTCTATATGTTTACTTGTGAAGACTCAAATACAATCTCTTTAAGTGGCTTTACGAAAATAAATCATAAAAGTAAAAACATGCAAACATAGTCTCGTCTGTGAGTATAGTACATCTAAATATGTTTGAATATCCGTTATTGTATACGAAAGTTTACTTTGCTTTCTTTCTGGTTGTTGATCTCGCATGTATGTCTACATTGAAAGCGCATTCTGTAAGCGAAATTGATGCATAAGTGTACTACTGTTGCCTATTTTTACATGGAGGGCTTGCATTTATGTACATAGCTATGTATTGTATATAGTTTTGCATAAGCTGATTGCAAAATCTTTACTTTATCGCTCTTTCTGTTTTAAAATACCAAATTTCTTTTACTCTTTTTGTTTGAATAATATTTGGTGCAGTGGAAATATGCTTACGGCAAATCTACAAACATATGCACCTCAGCAGCAATTTATGTATGATATCCAAAAACTTAAACGCTTGTACTTGCATTAAATGGGTGTAAAGCGAAAAATGCTTTCGGGGGAAAATGGAAACTAATTTGGCACATGTATTTTAATATTTTGGTATAATTTTGTTTGTTAATCGGCAATAGTAATTTGACTTCACAATTCTCTTAAACCATCTTTAAAAAAGTTGCAGCGACCCTAAAAAATTACCTCAAAGAAGAACATTTTTGATATTTTTGTTTACCCTCGGAGAACAACTCAATGGTATGTGGCTAGGGCGTGGTAGGTTTCAAGCTTCCGGCGGAGCGAAATATAGGTAAAATTAAAATCTGTGTACTGAGGCTCCTCCGCAATCTTTGTTGACGGATTTTTGCACCTTTTCCATATAAGCATGGTTTTCCTATGAAACAAAACGTAGGAAACCATTGCAATTTTGATGAAAATTATGTGATTTATATGTTTTTTGGGAAAAGCTTGGACGATAGTTTCGCAGAAAACTAACACCGGGCTAAATTTTCGAAAAACATTATGAAGATTTAAAAAATAAACATTTGGTTATTTCTTTGAGTCACTGTATCATCGATGATTCAAATGGTTTAGCAAGTGGGTGTGAAAATTTGGTCGCTCCATGTAAATGCTTCTTAACTGAACATACTTACCATGTAACGGTAGTTTTCGAAAAAAAAAAATAAAAACTTTGACTCATTTACTTATTTTCTTTGCAAATGGTTCTTACAACACTGTGGAGCGTCACTTCAAAATCAAAATTATTTGCATTATTTCTTTCACTAGAAGTGATTGAATTTCTTATGTACTATTTTACTTATGCCGATTTCATTCCTACCCAAAAATGCAACCT
This sequence comes from Rhagoletis zephyria, assembly GCF_001687245.7. Lineage (NCBI taxonomy): Eukaryota > Metazoa > Arthropoda > Insecta > Diptera > Tephritidae > Rhagoletis > Rhagoletis zephyria. Next base: position 231,036 of record NW_016157245.1, read on the forward strand.
TCTCTTTGCCCTATACGTACAAAACCTAAGAAGGAGGCGATGAGAAGTGAAAATTTTTTATAGAAACGAATTCGGCATTAGTTAAATATTTGCTCGAAATACAAGCATTTCAATCGATTTCACATATATACAAATATACAAATGATAGCGTAATTTTTCAATTGAAGTACTTACCTTTGGCAGAATACAAGCACAATTTCACAATAGATATTCGAGTAAATGCAAAGTGTGTATTTGCATAACTTTTGTGTATATATTTCTTACTAGCCACAAGCTTAAGCATTCTTCAAAACACTATCTTGGTAAATAATTTTCAAATCTTTGCCCACAACACTATTTTGATTGGGGGCTACAAAAATAAATAAATATTCAATGAATAGAATTCAGTTTATTGTGAATGTTTTTGCAATTTCAATTCGACAGTTTCATAATACACATCTACAGGTATGCATTCATACACACACATATGTACATAAATTTACACAAAAAATTTGAATGCAATGCTCAAACTCAAGGAGTGTGCAATACTCAAATGAGAAAATTCCTAACTGAAAGTGTGAGGTTGTTAAAGTTGTTTTGAATTGGCAAATAGGGTCAACCAGCTGTTTTGTGTTGGCCGCAGAATTGTGGGCTTAATATCAGAGGGCTAAAAAATAAAATCTACACAGATTTGCAATTTTGAGAATTGGACAATGAAATGCAATTTCAACGCTTGTCTGCATGGCCCAGTAAGTTTTGTGTTACTCATACATAATTGAAAGAAGTATTTGCAGAAACGAGCACTTGCAAAGAATGCGAATGCAAAAAAAAGTGCATGGACAATAGGCAAGAATAAGAATATCACCTACTTACATACATACATACATATATATAATACCTATATATATGCAAATTTAAGTAGATGTAGACATATAAAAAATTGAGTGTGCAGCAGGTTCAAAATGATAAAAGCACTCAAGATGTCCTCTTATTGTGATGTTTTGATGATTATTTTTCTTTTAAGTAATTGTGAAAGAGTGGTCATAGAAGCTTCAGTTGTTAGAAATATTAACTACGTAAGAATCATAGAGCTTGTTTTTTTTTTTTTTAATTCAAACCAATGTTGTTGAATAACATTGTATGCTCGTAGTAGCGTGAGTTTGGTCAGTCTTTTATTAAAATTACACCCGCACACAGAAAGAGTGGTCTGTTCTTTTAAACAGACCCACCTAATGACATGTATTTCGTCCCGCTGAATCTGAATCTTAGACCGATTTGACTCGTAAACCTCCAAAATTTCGAGTTAATTACGAAAAAAATGCGCGGTGGAGTCCGTTGTGATTTTCAGATTTAACAAAATCTGCTTAAAAATTGAAGAGAAAATGATCAAATTTAATATGGATAAAATTAAAGAACGAAACAAAAATTAAATAAAATGCAATCTGTAAAACAACAGGAAAAACGAAAAAATATCAAAAAATCTAAAAATCAAAATTTCTTTTTTCATAAAAAAACTTATTGTCGGATATCTGTCTAAAATGGAAAGAGTTCAGAAAAGAAAAATATCCAAAAATCTAGTTTTCTCATAAAAAACTTATTGTCCCAGAACTGTCGAAAATGGAACCAGTTCAGAACTAGTACGAAAGTAAAGCTATGTAGAAAGAGACAGCAGAAAGCATTGCGTTGGGAGCTACTTCTGCGCTAGTTCTGAACTAGCGCGACTTACTGCAGGATAGGGACACGAAGTTAGATACGATACTATATCGATATTTTTGGAAATTCGATACCGATACTTTTGAATCGATATTTTTTGGAATCGGTATCAGAACTCTTGCTACTAAAATCTCCTGAAACTTTTTTGTTAATGATGTTTTTAAATTAATTTTTTAACGCAAATATAATATGAATTTTATGTCGAATATATTTTTTATTTTGCGCACCCTATCGGTTCCATTTATTGCAAATCTATGTCTTACTATGACTTACCGTTGGAAGGGGCCATATGTCTACACTTTTGAATTGATGTGCCATGGTATATTTTGGCCTTAACAAAGTCCAATATTCAGATTTAATTTTTTGAATTTGGTATTGATAATGGGAATATCGGGTCTTTTTATCCCGATAATAATGGGTACCCGATATTTTTACAGCGATACTTTAAATGAGTACTATATCGATTTTACTTAATCGACTAACCGTCGAATCGAAAGGTCGAAAGACCTTTTCAACTAACCGCTCACAAACAGCTAGTCGAAAATCCATTAATTTTCGATTCATCGACTAGTTGTTTTCTTATAGTAAACATTTTTTTTTTGTTTTGTATACTTATGCTTATTGACAGAACCCAACCACGCTAACACAAATAACTTTATGGTGAAAAACTGCCACTATTCGAATGATTTCGGTTAGTAGATTTTCAGACTACTCGATAGTGAGCAGTTAAACGAAAATGAACGGAATAATTGCTATTCGGCTATCAACTGACAAAAAAGTAGCTAATCGACTAGTCGACTAAGCGAGTAGCCGGATAGTCGATTTTTAAAACGAATTCTAACTTGTAAATAACTAAACCAAGGCTATTCAAAATTTGTATATTAAAGTGCAAATCGAAATGTATCTACAAATGCTTGTCGAACCTACTTTTACAGGTGTAGAATATTTCGCTGATAGCTACAAGTGTATAAAATAATATTGTGTTACAAAAAATTGTAGAACTTGTAGCTACAAGCGAATCACTAATAACTTGCAGACTTGTTACAATTGTAAACTTTGTTTTACAGGCCACTAATCTATGTCAGGGATGAGCGTTTTTGAATGAACTAATATTCAAATAAAAAATAAAATTTTATTCATAATTTTTCCAATTTTGAATGACGAAAATTTTTTTTATTCTTCATTCAAGCACTTTCGAATGATGAATAAATTACTTTATTCATCATTCAAGTAATTTCAAATAAGGAATAAATTTTCATTCATAATCCAAGTAGTACGCATAATTTCTCATTCTTTCTTGATCACAGTACCAGGTAGACGATCATGGCAAATGTTCGTGTCTTTTTTTTTAATTTTATTTGAAAACGGCTTTGTGCATTTTCTTCCATAAGAAAAAAGTGCAAAAAGCCGTCAGCATAAAAAATATTAAAAATCTACGCAATATGTCAGTAGCTTAAAACTTACACTTTAATATACCGAAATTTAGTGAGCCACAAAACTGCATACTCACAAAAAATCTCAGCTTCGGTTAAAAAAAAAATCATAACTCAAATTATTGTAGAGTGTTATGCTTAAATATTGCGCAATACTCAGAGCTTCCATTGTGATTTTTGTTAATTTTTTTTTTGAGATGACATATTTCCAAAAACAAATTTTTTTTATCAAAAAATTTGTATGTGAAAAATTTTTCAAGAAAAAAATTTAAGAAATATTTCGTTTCATAGAGAATTTTTATGTGTGTATGTGTGATTTTTTTTCAAATTTTTTCCTCGCACCGTTCTCGAGATACTTGGAAAACTTTTAAATCGATTTTTTTGTTTTTGTGCTTTAAAATTTTTAAAAATGTATTAATCAAGCTCATATTTCATATTTATTTATTATTTATGTTTATCCATCAACATTAAAAATTTTTAGCAAATCAAACACATGAAGTGTGAACCCCGTCCATTTTGGTATGGAACGCCCCATGTACATTAATTCGTAGCTCCCAAAATAATACCGTCGATACCCTCCCTATAAGTTACTTTTTCTGCATAACAAATATGTATTTATGTACCAACAGCATTATTAGCCACCATTTAAACTTAAATACCAGAGTTTCCAAGAAAATGGAAAAGTTAAAACCTCACCTAACTTTGAATTACGAAAGAAATACATCTGTATAGCTGGCAAAGATTTTAAAACTTTCCTTTTTTCCGCCAACCTACTACCTAGTGCACCATGGCGTATGTGTAACTTTATCACCCGACCATCTGATAATAAAATTAGCCTAGTACGTTTAAATTTTTTCCAAAAGTATTCTTAACAACACCGTTTAAAGTTACAATGCTTCGCAACCGTAATAAAATCCAGCGTACAGCAAGAGTTTCCACGTGTGCCAGTGTGAGTATGTGTGTGTGTATGCGCGTAAACTTTCTTCCTTACAGTCACAAATCTGTTGCAGTCTGTTGCACTTGGTTGCCTTTGGCTGTCGGTCGGCTGGCCTTGCTGTTGTAACTATTGTTTTGATACTTTTTATTGCGTATTGTTTGTTGGCTTGTTTGTTTCGCTGTTTTTTTCTATTTTTATTTTTTTTTTTTAGTTGCTTTTTATACTTTTGCTCTCATATCTACTTATGTACTTACCTTTCCACAACAAGTCTCATTTCTTTATCTCTCTTTTTTTATTTTATAGACTACTTCCGGATTCAGCTCCTATTTTACTGGCAACGTGAAATACGTTTTACTACACATTACGTACTTACCGTTAACGCACACACGTGATCGTTGGTGAGTAAATAAAAGCACAAAATGTATTTGCATTCACTTGCTGATGTTAAGAAATGGATGATGCGCCACATTATCCTTTAAGACTTTTTCGCATATACGCATGCCGTTATACGAGAGACATATGTGTATATATATATATATGTACTTTTTCAGCGCACACTGGTGCTTTGTTTTTAATAGTGCTCTGTTTCTCTGTATACTTTTTTTTTTGTGCACATATGCCAGCATAAACGCGTTATTTTCGCTTATATTCATGTCTATAGTGGTATTGTTTTTCTTCAATTTCGCCGACAATGTCAGCTGCCAGTCCCGCCAGCATTTATGCGCCACATTCTTCCTATAGTTTGATTATATTTTGGCGCTTATTCCCAGTTCAAACATATTGACTTAAGTATCGCAATACGTAGATATGTATGTATGTATGTGTGGGTGTGTGTGGGTTCCTGCATTCGCATGCATGCGATGCAGCTTGGCTTTTATCTGCTTCTGAGAAAAGCTGCATATCTGCTTGCATTTTGCTGGTGCTGAATTTTTCCGTTGAGTTTTCTGTTCTTCTTCCTCTTTTTCGCTTGTTTCTTGGCTCACATGACTGTTAAGCTTTGACAGCCAAAACCATGTGATCTGCCACTTCAATCGTATAAGCGTTACATAAGCGCGTAAACTATGAAGATGCGCATAGCCAAGTAAAGTTTTTATCGGTGAAGGATACTAAGAAGATAATTTTTATCAAGAATGACTCTAAAATGATTGAGTAAAAATTTTAAATCATATTTGTAAGCGTTTCTTCGGAATTGAATTTTCTTAGAGTACCGAAAAATCGGCATATTGTTAGCAAAGATTGCGCCTGGCTGAATTGAGAGAAATAATCGACATGACAGGAGATTGTTTGGCAGGTTTATGGCGATTGGCAACCTCAAAATGTAATAAGTACCAGATCGTAGAAGTTATTCACAAACCTCATTCTGGTTGCAGCTACTTAGAGTGCCCGTTATCGATATACTTTTGTATTTCATTGTTGTAGTAACCCAGCAAAAAACCGGTAATCGCTTTTAGTGACAACGCATTCCGGAAAGCATAGCGTTATAATGCCTTCGAATGTTTTCTCTTCTTTTAGGCATTGCCGGTAATGCAAAGCAGAATGTCCTTCAATNGTACCAAACTCGGTGTGGTTATTGTGCTTGCCACATATAAGCAAAACGTTGAAAATTGTTGAAATCGGACTAAAATAACGGCCGCTTATCATATCACGGTAAATTTCAGAAATGCTTGAAACTTCAATATTTCCAAATTGAAGGACGCTAATTTACTCAAAATTTATACACCCCGGCTTACCATCTAGCGGAAGGTTTCGGAAAGGTGAAAAAACATATTTAATACTTGCGCCGGGTATTTAATGTTCGGCTCCGCCCGAACTTAGACTTTCTTACTTGTTTTTATTTCGCTTCTTTGCTTCATTTAGGGGAATGCAAACTGCATCGTAGTCAGCTGAAAAATAGAATGACTATCCAAAAACTTTTTTTCTACCGTTACTTCCTGTAGAATTTTGTTTTGCATAAAAATCATGTTTTGCTTTGTTCAATTTGCAGCGAAGTTGAAGTCAGTCAATGAAGTGAAGTAAGAGAGTGTGGAAGTAGAATTTTAAGCTTAATTAAATATGCATGTATGTACCTACAGATTTTTAAGTAAAATCTAAATACCTAAATATATACATATGTATGTATAAAAACTGATCTATAAAATTTTAATTAATTTTAATCTTTTAAGACATTTTCCGATTTCAATTTAATAAAAATAAGTATGTACTTACCTAGGCATTCTACATTAGTTTCTCGGTAAGGCATTATTTTCTCGCTTCTCTGGATTCTGTTTATCCACTCTTTCTCCGTTCGTTCGAAGGTTATGCTGCGGGTAAGGGCTTACGGTCAATGACATGCCCATGTTAAAATAATACCTTCTTGAAGCGAGAGAGTAAGCGATTCCCATCGGCTAGCTCGTTTCCACTGTCGTTTCGTGTGGTAATCGGATTTTTTGCTGGGAAGCGGCATGGTTTATATACTTCGACATTCGAGAGCTACAAGTTTCTGCAACCTCATAGTCAGTTGGAAGAACGGTGTCATATTTCCTCCATAGTAAACTACTCTGGCGAAATTTGATCCCATGCAATGCGCTGTGATTGGTTTAGCAACAACAAATTTTTGTTTGATTTAGAACAAGACCTTATCTCCAAAATCTACCAAATGCTGTAATATATGGGAGTCAGATTTAGTAAGAACGGTGCCCAGTCTGCAGCAATGATAATACTCGGCAACCAGGCTTGAACTTATGAGGCCCTATGAGCAGAAGCGGAGCCTTTGAATTTTTCAGTTGTTTTACCGGATGCACAGGTTCGAACTTGTTGAAGTTTGCCTCCGTTTTTTCTTGTCAACCTGTAGTGTCACATCAGTTATTTTAAAAGAATCGAAAGACCATTAGACTTCACATTAAGAATTAACTGACATACTTATCTCTTTTCAGTTTTCTTACGTCAAAGGGAAATCGACGGACAATTTCTGGTTAGTATCTAAGATCGAAACGGCCTTCGATATTCGAGCGAGCTTTTATCAGTATTGCTCCTTGAGCGTGTGCTACAGTTCGCTGAATATTAGAACCCTAAGAGGATGCCCACAGGTAATCTCCGAAATAGCCGCTATAACTTCTACCGCTTAGACTTGGTGCTGTTTCCGTTTTTCCTAAAAAAAATAATCGAGGTACAAAGCTCAATAACAATATTAAAAAAATGTGTTATATTTTAAGACGTACGCCAAAATATTTCGGAGCAACATTAAAATTTACAAGAGCTAAATCGATTTGAAAATATCTCTAAAAAATTTTTTAATTTGATGCCATTTATAAAATGTTTAAATTTTAACATCTATTTTTGGAAGCAAATATTTTCCAAACGGTCCAGCTCTGTAAATCTTTTAACATTCATCTGAAATATTTTCGCGAAGGCCTTAAAATGGAATTAACTTTATTAAACCAATAGAAAAAACAGCACTTTTTTGGATGGAGAGTGATTCACACTAATATACATACATTAGGGTGGTCCAATAATGCAAAGGAAAATCAACCTTTTTACATGGGGAAAATACATTTTTTACTCAGTTGTTATAGAATCGTTAAAAATAAATATTTTTTTACCAAATGAATATATTCCCCTCACAAATCTTCAGAAAATTATGCTGATTTCGTTTCTACCAAAAAATTTTGCCCTACCACGGTGCAAAATATGTTTGATGTTATACTCAACCCTAAGAAATGGGCCATGAAAAGGCGCATTTTCGGTAGAAACGGAGGCACCATAAAATTGTGATGTTTCTTCAAATTTAAAATGTTACCAAGAATTTCTCATATATAAGCTTTATATAGTTTAGTAAAATAGTTTTTTGTATGTATGTATGAACATATCTTTATTCCGTTGGGATCTTATAAGAATCCCTTTTATTAATTAACTTTACTAACTAAATGATATGCAGAAAAAGTAAACACAGCAATAAAAACAATATCAGTATTGAGCTACACAACGCCACAAATGTCGTAACCTCAATAACTGGTTATTATTTCCCCAATACCAATGCCACAAAGGGAGAATTTGATGATTTTTTTTCTCATGTCCTAATACTGAAGCATGCATTCACACACATACTTGTATAACTACTTTCTCATATACATATGTATGTATATTTAGTAGATCGCTTTTTATTGACGCTCTCTGGGCAAATTGTTCCTTTATTGTTGCTATTGTTGTTGCCGCTATTGGCAACAACGCTACGCAGGTGTGCTTTAAGGGTGCTCGTTCAAATTAGTTACGTGACATGCTTGATATTTGCGCACATCTTCCTCTTTAACCACAGAATGCAAGCTTCGGTAGTTATACATAGCTATAGTGTTTGCACAGCCACAAATATAATAATAACCCAGTAGGGAAATTAAGAATTAAACTCAATAAAATTTAAGTGATTTTACTTATAAATATTTATGTATTTACGAGATGAAATTAGACCAACTTACCCCCCTCAATGCAGGGGAGGAACATCACTCTAAACTTGCGTATGCGAATCTTTTGGTCCACCTGGCTGCCGGTGGACTTGACTTTGCACTCATCCAGGAACCATGAATACGCGGCAACAAAATCTACGGGCTTGTGATGAAGGGATTTAGACTTATTGCCGCACAAAACGCAGGTAGGTCTCGAGCTTGCATATTAGCAAAGAACAACTTAAATATCTTCCTGACTCCACAGCCCAAAGATGGTGGCTTGGTAGCGGCAAGCATAGAGCGGGATAAAACTAACTTCTGGGTTGCCTCTGCCTACATAGACTATGATAAGGACGTACCACCAGATGAGGTTCGGAGATTGGCTAAGTAAAAACCACTGGTTGTCTCCTGTGACGCGAATACCCACAGTTCGTTGTGGGGGAGCACGGAAACTAATGCTAGAGGTGAGTCTTTACTATACTTAGTTTTAGGAAATAAACTTAGTGTCATGGATTTAGACTCAAAGCCGACCTTTATAACAAAAACTACAGAGGAAGTTTTAGGCATAACCCTGACTTCGGACATGTTTGCATATGTTTGCGACAAAAGTCTGTGAAGCCTATAAGGCGGATTTGAAACGTGAATCTTGGCAGAGTAGTGGCAAGGGAATTGACGAAATCCCGGAAGTGGCCAGATTACGGAGAATTCTCACAAAGTCGCCATGCAACCTTGCCTATCGTAAGAGTAAAGGGAATTCATGGACTACGATGAACATAACGACCCCAATTATGATGGGGGCAATATGATCTAGAAAATCGACTGGGTACAAATCGAGTGGGCTATTAAGACTTTCGGTCTTTACAAGTTACTGGCACTTGCTGGCATTTACCCGGTAGAGCTGCAGCAATCACGGAGTATTATCTCTCCGTTCCTTGCGGTTATTATAAAAAGCTCTCTTTACATGGACTATACTCTGTTAGGCTGGAGAGAGATGAAAGTCTCATTCATATCTAAGGCAGGTGGGACCTCCCACACTAATGCCAAGAGCTTCAGACCCATCAGCCTTACGTCGCTCCTCCTAAAAATTTTATAGAGGCTAATGGATGATTATGTAGAAGAAACGGCAGGCGTGCTTTGTTGAACTAGACCAAAATCGCTTAGGCGGTTACAGCGCCAAATAAGAAGAAGGAGATATGGCAATGAACTAAATCGTATGTGCACAAAGCTCAGGAGGTAAAGTCTATGATATACAAATATTGGTGACAAAAGAAAACAAATTTTGCAAATCCACTTCAATTTATCCAAGCGATGTTTCTCGTGGTCAGCCTCAGGCAACCTTTCTAAGAGCGCTGCCTCTACAAATAGCCAATATACAATAGTTTTCCATAGCTACCTTCACAGCACTGTTCAGTTGGAGGATACCGCAGGCTAGAGGCTTTCCAACTTTTTCATGGGCGTCTCGATGAATTTTCATTCCAGTGCCATTACCAGGAGACCCGTGATGCAGATACAGAGACACCGATGCAGAAGCTGAAGGCTGAGGTGGATCATTGTCTTCAAGCTGAGACCTGATATTGGGATCCACACAAGCATCCTGTGCTACAATGGCTAGCCTCTCCGAAGCTAACTTGAAGACAGTCCTTTTTCTTGTAAGTAAAAATATTGTAACAGGTGGCTGGCTAAGTCGCCACTACGCCGGCAGTTTAACTTCAGTAAAATATTACAACAGAGGATAAAATACTGAGTTCTCTAATTATTTTTATTAGTCTTACTATTGAGATTTACAAGAGATTTTCATCTTAATTTTGTTTCAAAAATTCTTAAAATTTTGGTAGAGTTTTAACGTTACACACAAAAGAATACCTACTTTTTGATGATTTTTGATTTACTTTGTAACTTATCCCACGGGGTCACACCTATGTATAGATAAAAACATATATCTATACCCAAACAAGTGGTTGTTTCTCTGTGAGATATTGGTATATGTACCTGAACTTTGCTAAAACACTCACTCTCATTCACCAAGGCGGTAGTTGTGAGCAAGTCACGTTGGCAATTACTTTGGATGGCACTAATTACATGCATGTGTTGCAGTTTTGAGGCACACAAACGTGCAAACAAAGATATAACTATAAAGATGTTTTATGCAAGTATCATATACAATCAGTTAGCACATTCTGATCTACATATATACAAATACATATATGTGTATATTAGGATGGTCCGATAAAAACGATACCTGTTTTTTTTTTTAAATCAACATTATATTTAGAAATGGTGTATAATTCTTGAAAATACGATTGAAAAACTTAATTTATCTTCAGAAAACTGCCAATTATGATACCCTATTGTTGTTGATTTAGGGGCTCAATAAAAGAGAGTTAATAATAGAAAAAGGTTAAATAAACAGTTGGCTGTTATTACTGGCAGTCTCCAAAAAAAAAAGGGTTCCGATCAAAACACAAAAAATACATGTAAAATTTTGTAAAAAAACAGGAGTATAATTTTTTTTTTCATAAAATCATCCTAGGGCTTAAATTTCTGATTTTACCTTTTATGCACCACCTTTATATAGATATATACAATCCTAACTAGGGCTAAGCAAAATATGCGCCAAAAAATACATTTTAAGCGCTTTAAATGCTTTCTAAAACCTGAAAAATTGCTTTTTAATATGCTCTAAAGAACAATAAAACAATAAAAAAATTAAAAAACATAAATTCAGTTCATGTTATTATTACATTAAATAACAAAATATTGTGCAATATAATCGAAAGAAAAGGGATATCTATTGTCGCGACAAAAATTCTTATAAATAGAAAATGTGTGTTCCGTATCCACAGATGTAATTGGTGCGATGATATTGTCAATACTTTTCCGCAGTGTTCTTTCTGAAGGTATTTTATATGGCATACATTTTTCTAAGATGCCTTTCAGTTCGCTGTGGTTAATTTTATAAAATTCATCTTAAATTAAAACGTCGATATACATATATTAACCATGTGTTAGTAGGGTTGAAATAGAAAAACATGCATGTGAATATTTTGCCTTGCCCTAATCATAACTAATCTCACCTTAATCAATTGCTGTTGCAATACTTTCTCAACCATAGCTATGGGCACATACATACATAAGTATATATATATATATATATACTCAATTATTTAGCAGGTATGAAGGTATGTTCTAGTGCATCTATAAAAGCATCACATATACATTGGCATGTCTTTTCGCTTCACTTTGCGGTTTCTTTACGAGCTTCTACAACACCATACACACGCTCTATGTATGTATGTATGCGTTATTTCCATAGATGCGTTCTGGCAGGTGTGCATGATTGTTACGTAATCACGTTGTTGACTTGTTGGAATGTCGTAAAAATGTGAACGACGTGGCTTATTGCATACACAATACATCACATAGATGGCATATGGAAATAAAATGAAAAAAAACGATAAACATTTTTGCTTTGCGTTAACGAAAATTAATATTTTTTTTTTCAGTAAAAACATTGTATTCACCTTCAACTAAAATACTACAAAGAAATTCTCAATTTGTACCAAAAGTCCACGTACCTAGTTTGCACATGCCGTATCTTTATTTATTGTTTATGGTACGTAAGTGTAAGTACATACAATCAACTTTAATGGGAATTGTCTGTAGTCCTTTGCAGTTAATACACAACAGCGCCAAAACAATGATTATGCTGTTAATGCTATGATAAGCTTAAATTAAATTTATTACCTTAGGAGTGATTTTGCATGTTGCAGACGATTTAATAACTTAAACGGGCGAAGTGTTAATGGAAGCCATTTTTGCGGAAAAACGTTTTTTTTTTTATAAGAAATTTGAAACTGACGTACATGTGCTGATCTTAGCGTTACTTGGGCATCTTTAAGTTAGATACTCAAAAAAAGTGAAGCTAATATGTGTACAACATGAATAAAGAATTAATTGTTAAACAAATTTTATCAAATCTATAAATTTCTAGCATTATGGTAAGCCCATGGAAAAATTTTCGTTAAAGCTTGCGATATTTTGTATTACGATGCAGTCGCTCTTCATGCTCATATCCAGATTAAAGTGAAGAGGCCTCTCCCAAGGATGGGCGAAACCTACAGCGGGACACAACAGATTACGTGTCATACTAAGCTGTATTTTGTTTGCCGATTTAAATTTTTATTTATTTTTTTTTTCAAGGTCGCTACCCAGTTCGACAAAATATTTACTTTGACCAGCAAGTCTGTGAATTTTCACGAATCAATTTCTATAATACAATTAAATATTTTCGAATTTTTGCGATTTAAAATTTGTCTAAAATTTTTAAATTTTCGTGCATGTTTTCTTTTTTTGTACGTAAATTAAATAAAGGGGCGCCATATAAAATTTAGATGTCCATGTTTTAAGGACCACCGCAACATAGATATATTTACAACTAAACTAGATCAGGCGCCACAGTATTTTTGGGCAGATCTTCTTTCTGCCTTCGGCCGCGCTTAAAAAAAATAACCGTAAGAGGTTCTTGTGTCAAATGAAAATGGCAGAAATTGCACAGACGATAAATGAAGACAAGTTCTTTTGTAATAATTTTTCCGTTTGAAATTTGTTTAAATTTCAACTTATTCAAAAGAAGATCTTTTGTCAAGTGCAATTTCGAAAAAATAAAAAAGAAGTTCATTGTAAGACTGCCATAACTTTTATATCAAAGGTCATATTAATATGGCGGTTAGACAGAAATACGCGCATTGAAAATTCATGCATATGATAGAAATCTTGGAAAATTGTCTTATCTCGAGAGAAGTTCTTTTGTCAAATGTCCACAGATATATAAAGGCAGAGGTGAAGGTTAAAATTTAGATGAAGAAAAGAATACACACAAAGGTAAAAATAAAGATAAGTATAAGGAAAAATATGATAACGATAACAGTAAAGATGAACGAGGAAGGGCCAAGATAAAGTAATTTAAAGAAAAGGATATTTGTACATACATATGTACATACAGTGACTCACACAAATGACCACGTGTTGGTTTTTTTTAAACATTCGTAATATATTTCCAACTACATTTTTTGTTATTTTTATATAAAAATATCATCTTGGCTTAACCAAAACCGTGTAAATCACAGTTTCAAAATTTAGGAAAATTCAACAAATTTTCAGCATAATTTCAAGTTTTTATTGTGAATTTTTAGAAAATCTTTGGGTATGCGGTTTCATAGCCCATACAATTTTAGTCCAATAAAGTGCAAGTTTCTAACGGCTAAAAAATCGCGTTGATTTTTGAAGGTTTATTTTTGGTGACGGATTTTTGCCCTTTTTTTCATATATGTATGTAAGTATGAATTTCTTATGAAATAAATCGCGGGAGACCGGCAGCAACAAAATTTCAAAATATCAACGCAAGGTTTTGTAAATTGCGCTTGTTTTATTAAAAAATCCCAAAAAAGTAGCCTGTAAAAAAAAATTCTCAAAAATCAACGCGCTTTTTAGCCGTTTGAAGCTTGCCCTTTATTAGACTAAAATTAGAATAAAAAGTTGAAATTTTTATGAAAATTTGTTGAATTTTCCTAAATTTTGTATAAAGTTTGAAACTGTGATTTACACGGTTTTAATTAAAGCTTGGGCGATATTTTTATATAAAAGGAACAAAAAAAAATTTTGCTCGAAAAAAATTACGAATATTTGAAGAAAATCAACAGGTGATCATTTGTTTGAGTCACTGTATATATAAATGTAGATATACACAGATAAAGAGAGAATTCAACACTTGTATGCTCACCACACCCGAAGTTTCTACATTTAAATTGACCACACCTTAACTCAGCACACAACCACTCACCACACCTCTCCTCAACTCAGCACACCTTATTTCGCTACAAGGCATGGCATGACATGATAATATTAGTATTACCTCAACGGTGGTCCCGTTCTAATACACTGTACTCCTTAATTTTTATATAAGAATTGGAGTCGGTTATGTTTTTTTTTTTTGCTTAAAAATTACCTATTTTCTCCGGCTTTCTTGTCATCCCTATAAAAAGAAACATAATTTTCAGAGGTTTTCGTTTATTATTTTCTCTCTTATAAAATATGCGGATAAATTAAAAGTTTGTTTCGCTATTTGTTTGAAAGTAGTCTTATAAAAATAAAATGACCTAACTATTATTCTAGAAAAAATTCCTTCAATTTTTCTGATACAAAAAATAAAGTTACCTTTAAAAACTAAGTACGTTGTACTTAAAAGGAATTAAAACGCTTTTTTGATTTCCTTATATTTGTGGCCTAATTAGTATTCTGCGCCGCTAAAGAATTCAAGTGTGATATTTTTTTTTTTTTCAAAGCACTGTTTTTCTAATGTCTGACCTTAACAATGGAAACATTAACCTCACCTTTCCGTTCAATAACACGAATGTACCGTACAAAATTTACTTACAAACATACAAATATTGCATTAACACTTATCAATATTTAAATGTATTTGCCACGTTACCTTTGGGTAACATTACCACAATTGACTAAACAAAAAGTTTGGAAACCATTTGGCAATGAAGTAATAAAAACAAGTGATTTTGAGAAAATATTACGAAATTATGCGTGAAAATGGCGGAGATGCCAAGGGAATACGAACAGCAAACCAAAATGGTGGACCAACAGGCAATTGTAAGCGAAATGAAAACAATGAAAAAAAAAACACATTATTAGATCCATAAATGCGAATGGAGCATAAACGTTGAACTTTTTTTTTGTTTTGTGATTTTAGTATGCAAAAGTTAGTATGTAGACTCATATTTACCGCAATCAGCATATGCGTAAGCAAATAATTGCCTTTCCGCACATTGCCCAAGGGGCACTTAATTAATATACTTATAGTGTTTTATTTTCTCGAAATAATGCTGCATTTGTTTTGCCCTGGCAGTCAGGGCTGTCAAGTTTTCGTTTTCTTTTCTCAGCATCTTCACATGCGTATTGCATGTTCTTTCTTTAAAATGCTATACTCTGATAATGTTGCCATATAAGAAGGTGACATTTTATTCGGGAAAAGAAAACGCCATTAGTAATCCACAGAAAAAAAACAGTAAAAGCGCAAATACTGAAGTGAATGTAGGATTGTATACAAACTTACGTATATTGATGTATATATATATATATCAACATATGAAACTAACTAACTAAAGAAAGTAGTTTGGTTGAAGAAAAATTGCACTTGGGTTAGGTTAGGTTATGGAGGCATCTATGAAGTCTTCATGCTTCTACTCGGATGCATAATTGTCCGTTGTGAATAGCCCTTATGAGTGCCAGAAAGAGACACATATTTTGATATTGGTCTAAATTTCCAACTGTCTTTAGGCATTTCGTATTTTAGTTAGTTCATTGGAACATTGGTATGTGCAGGCTCAGTGATGCTAAGCTTTATGTTCCACTCTTCCAGTGGTGGTCAAAACATATACGATAGTCACCAATATTCCAGTTTGAACCACATGGTGTTATACCTGGGCTCACACTCCTAGGTCTTTTACTCGTCGCTGTAATGCATATCTTTCCGCTTCCTGAAAGCGTAAAGCCATTAGTAGTTTTTGTTGGAGGCTGCAATTGCGTTTTTATATATATATATATATATATATATATTACAAGTGGAATTTACAAAAACTGGCGGTGATCTGCATACCAAAAGATGCCCCCAGGATTCAGAAAAAAAGTTGAAATTTTTATGAAGATTTTTTGAATTTTCCTAAATTTTGAATAATGTATGAAACTGTCATTTATATGGTTTTGGTTAAAGCATGGGCGGTATTTGCTAAAACAAAAATAACAAAAATAGAAGTTTTGCTCAAAAAATAGTATATAAAAAAATCAACACGTGGTCATTTGTTTGAGTCAGTGTATAACATCTCTGGAAAAATAATAGAATTTTCCATGAAAAAGAGGAAACAAGTTGTCAGGAGACGGAACAAAATCCTACTAGGGCTTAACTACGCCATATAAGAATATAGTAACATCTGGACATAGTTTGCTTGAGCACTTTAATAGCTGCTCCCATGACTTAGAAAAAGATTTGATCAACCTTGTTGTCATAATACCTGCGATTTCAAAGGCATTCGAATCACTTAAAATGTCTTTTATCAGTCAGTTTTCCAATTATCGACTCTAATTGGACTGTACTTATCACACCTTAAATCCAAATAGAATTTCTATCATTTTACCTAAATACTTAAAGTTCTACTTTTATATTATTATCTAAATAAGATGTTTTTACAACCTGCCATTAGTTTCAAACAATGTGACTTCATATCCATAATCTACAAAAAAAAAATTTAAGGAATTTAGAGTCGTATAAGAAAAAAGATCAGTCTCCTATGTTTCCCCATTGATAACCGCCAGTACAGTACTCCAAGTTATCACGCATTTTTGTGCCGTATTACAATGAGTATGTATCCTGAAGTAAAGTAAACAAAATACCTCTTCCTGAGCTTCAATCTACTTATTTTGAACTTTTTTAGGATTTCACAAACAACCTTTCCCCTTGTTAATATTTTATGTATGTAGCCATTTAAATATTTATCATTTTATCAATGAACGTACTAATTCTGTCACAACTTGGATAATGTGGAAAAAGGCGCTCCCTTTGCTATGGGGTAAAACTGGACGTAATCTGTTTTATTTATTTGGTAGTTAATCAAAAACGCCTAATGTTGCGCTAATGTGCCTATCCGCGAAGCTTTTATGTCTTCGTTCAGTAAATAACTGACCTTAACGCACTTTATTAGGGCTGATTTGGAAACAACTAGGCGTGGCACACATAAAACATATTGCATTCGGCTGAGTACTCCCAATGTCCACTTTTCTTCACTAGCTTCCTTTTTTTTATTAGACTTTCTTTTTGTCTTGTTTTGTTGTGTTTAATTTTTCTATGACAATCATTTTTATGGTGTCCTTTGCCGGCTTGTCAACGCCTACAAGGCGCGCAGTGGCAACAACAATTTGGACACTTATGAGCTGCTATGGCCACGAATGGCAGCCAAAATGTGCACAGACTGCTGATGAAGGTCACAATAAATGTACGTAGGCTCGCTTAAATAGAACACATTTTCAACAAAAGAAGAAAACAATCCGCAGGATTTTCAGGACAATCAATCCGCAACGAAAGAAAATAAAGCGAAAGGAATTAAAGCTTTTTGTGTGGAGCAGCTTAAAAGCCAGCACATTTGACATTGAACTGCTGCCTTTAAATGCTGCTACTTTTCTTTATTGTTTTATATCTGCTTATTAATGTGATTGCTGTAGCGTAGCACCAAATCCAAGGTATCAAAATCACATTTCTCTCTATCGTTAATGTGATTCAGTTGCTGAAAGTTTTATATAGCAATTTTGTTAAAATTGTGGTACATAAAACTGGATTTCCAGTGTGGGGAAAAATTGTTATTGTTGGAGCGAATGAAATAAATAAAATTAAATGAAGAGCAGTAATGTCAGCCAAAATAAAATTTATTTCTATTGAATAGATGAGCGCACATTGCACGTGCTTTCATCGCGATAAGTAGGTTGGAGATACATACTATATTTCGGATATAAAATATTGCCGATATACAACTATTAACAAGAATAACTGTACCGGACTTTTAAGGGTAAAAATTGTGTATTCGGAGTACTGCTATAAAACGGTAATTCAAAATATTTTTTTTATTACTTATATTTAGAAAAAAAACCGCGGTTTTGCTTAAATTTTGTGTTTTATTTATTGTGGATACCCCCCACCCAGTCTATATATTTCTTCAGATAGACCAATAGAAATGGGTGCGGCAATTTATAATTAAAGTTAGCAGTTCATAACTTCGTTAACGTTCGTTAGATATTCGAAGTTCAAACGAATATCTATTTCTTAACAAATTTTATTTGACAATTTTTTTATTTTTTTTGAAGAGAATTAAGTTTAATTTTGAAGTTACTGCAAAAGCGTATTCAAACATTTTCATTACTGCTATTAGGGGATTCATACCATGCGTGTTGATCGTCGTAAAATCTTAAGCTTAACATTTTTTAATACAAAATAATAAAAAATGAGGTTTTAAGGGAATTTCTAATTACACTTAAATATTTTTAAACTGACTAGAAATATATAAAACTTCCTAGATATCTTCGAAATTATACTATCTAACACTCACATTCATAAAAAATAAAAATAAAATCTTCATAAATCGAAAATTTTTTTGAAAAGCTCATTTCATTAAGCCCTTTAAACGTTTTTCTTTTTATGGCTGAGTCCGTACGAGTTTTGGGAGTGAGTAAAAGCAAAAAAATCTGTTTAAGGCTCAGTGAAGCACGTCGGGTATTTTCTAGAAATTTAGATATAAAATGTACATTTCTACAAACAACAAAGTTAGCGTTTAATTACGTATAACTTTTTTTAATTTAATTTTTTCCCCTACTGTCCTCTTGAAACCTTGATTATGTAACGTAGACTATTATCGGAGGTCATTGTGCCGTCGTTGAGTGCAAATTGAATGCTCATAATGCAACACTTTAAAAACATCTTATATGACAAATGTGTGCCATTGGCTTGTCACCTTACTGTCATTTGCTGGCACTTCAAGCATCCGCCTCAAAGTTTACCACCTTCTCTTTTCTGCCCTTCATCTCATCCTGATGTATGTTACCTTTGTGCTACTCCTTCAAAAGTTCAATTAGGAATGTGTGACATACAAAATGTCATTAAGCTAAATTACGTGCTAAAGCTATCGTCTACACGTACTTAAAATGAGTTTTTATGAAAACCGACTGACTTCTGTGGACTTTTTCCGCCTCAGTTGGGGCAAAACTCTTTTATTCCTTAGAGTGTTAATGACTTTTCTTGGGAATAAATATCTTGCTAATTCTGCTTCTGCTACTCACCTTTGATATGTTTGCTCATTAGTGTGCTTGTAAAAAAAAAAAAATATATACCCAGGCACTTCAAGTAGGTTGTGGTTTAGATACTCATTTAATGGAGTTGACTTATGGTTGAGTGAAGGCAATATTCTTAGTTAACTTACCTAACTACGTACTTTTATTGGTCAAAATTAAAGGAGATTTTGTGGCAAGAAAATAAATTTCTTAGCTATTTGTTTAGCAGAATTGTGTTAGTTTCTAAAGAAGCGATTTATTTAAACGAGGTATGCGATTGTTAAAAATGTTCTCCAATTCAACATTTTTTTTTTTATTATTTTCAAGTTTTTCTCTGAAGGACATACGTAGTTAGTACGTACATTTTTCAGTGTCTCCTTAACTACATAAACATAGCAATTTATCAATTAAAACTGCAGTGAATGTGCAACCAAATGTAAAGACGAATAGCAAAAATTAAGGAGCGAGAAAAAGAAACCCTCGAGGTGAACTGAAATTCTTCTGAAGCTGCTGTCACTCACATCTACACAGATGAGCGCAAGTGCGTTTGGATGTATATATATGTATATATATATATGTATATATATGTATTTTTTTTACGTACGTGCACAAAATACATACATACCTAAACTTGAAGGTTTGTGCATGCGTATGTACGCATATGAACATGAGGCATCTCGTTAATCATACGCACTGTAGTCTGCTTCCAGCTAGAAAAACATATACATATGTATGTATGGAAGTATCTTTTTTCAGTGTAAACGTATACACACACATATAAAACTGACGTGATGTCATTGCCATGTGCTGCACGTAGCGTTTACAAAAATAAAGCCACAGTATGTCAAATAATGCAAGAGAAAAAAATTGCGCTGTTTGCTTTCAAATTGCCCGCAAGTAATTTTACTTCATTAACAGTTGGAAGATGTTACAAAAAAATAAAAAAAATCTTAGTTAGTGTGGTGAAGCATTTAACTGAAATGTCACATGAAACAGACAGCTGACGCTTGTTCATTTGCAATACATTCTGGTTGGCTGGTTGCGTTCATATGTTGGACAACTGCAATTAGTCTTTGAAATACCAATGTGTTTCTTGCCTTAAGCGTAGTTATAGATAATTTTTTTTATACGGTATTCCATTCTAACTTCCTGTATTTAGTTTTTCAGTTTTCTATGTGAAGGAATGTTTTTTATACCCTTCCCATCTTTTAAAACCCTTTTAACCGTTATTTTACATTGAAAAATTTTAAGACTTTAACACATGGCGAGGCTTAACGCGATTTGTGAATCCCCAAAATGTGGTAAATTTTCGGTTAATTTTTTGGAGTGTTTTTGAAACCGTGTTGTTCTGAAAGATAAGTAATTCCTTGGTTTTCCGTATTTTAAAAACTAAAATTGATAAATAACGCAATTCTGGCCAAGGTCGTTCAACTCACCACAGAAAAAGGTCTTTCGAAAGACATATTTTAAGATCTGCTGGACGTCTTAGCGTTACGCTGTTCGCCTTTAAGCATAAAGCTTTTAATAAATTTAATAAAGAAGACATATACATCTTTCTTTTTAAATAAATAAAAAATAATAAATGGAAGAATTTTTTTTATGAAGAAAAGAAAGTAAAAACTAAATAAAATAAAGCCAGTACAAATAATAGATATTTCTTTACATTAAATTTTTTTGTTTAAATTGTAAAATTTTAAAATCAATGTGGAAAATGAAAAAAGTTAAATCAAAAGGAAAATAAAGCAAAAAATTATTTTTAACAAGTAAGAAAGTCTAAGTTCGTGTGGAGCCGAACATTAAATACCCGGCGCAAGTATTAAATATATGTTTTTTCACCTTTCCGAAAGCTACCGCTAGATGGTAAGCCGGCGTGTATCAATTTTGAGTATATTAGCGTCCTTAAATTTCTAAATATTGCAGTTTCAAGCATTTCTGATATTTACCGTTATATGAAAAGCGGCCGTAATTTTTGTCCGATGTCAATAATTTTCAACATTTTGCTTTTGTGTGGCAAGCACAATAACCATACCGAGTTTGGTACAAATTGGTGGAACGCTTACCGATATACATATATGTGATCATAAGTGGGCGGTGCCAATTTTCCAAAATTTTACCATAAACGTATTTCTTGGTAAAGAATTGTTGCAAGCATCAATTTTGAATAAATTAGCTTTAATATTTACTGATTTATCGAAGATTTTGTATTTCTCTAAATTACCGTTATATGGGATGTGCGCGTGGTTATTGTCCGATTTTTTAAATTTTCGGCCATACAGCATATTAGTACCAAGGGCAACAACTGTGCCAAGTTTGGAAGAAATTGGTGTAGCGGTTACCAAGATATACACATGTAACCATAAGTGGGCGTGGCTACGCCCATTTTACAAAAATGTATGATATTCTTATTTTTCGTCTAAAAATTGTTGTAAATATCAATTTTGAGTGAATTATCTTGAGTAGTTATTAAAATATCGGAGTTTCCGTATTTTTGGAAATTACCGTTGTATGGGAAGTGGGCGTGGTTACAGTCCGATTTCGCCTATATGGGTTTGATGATGGCATCATTACTCACTTTGCCAGTTTGGGTCTGATGCCGCAGTTACATCCATAGTAGTAAGTAAGTAAGTGAATAGTAAGGGTAAATATGCACCAAAGAATCGAAGGCGCACCATGCCATTTGGCTATCTGGGTTACCTTGACGTTAATCATGAAACACATCAAGAACTTGATATTTTAAACCCTCGATCACACTCGATACTTAATGCAAAGTTGGGGTACCAACAAGTTAGGATTGGTATAGCATACCCACTCATATGCTTAATTCCATCAACTTTTATACAGATGACTCTAAACTGGAGTGGAGAGCCGGATGAGCAGTCTCTTCTCATCAAATCTGATGCTTTGATCATAGCTCTCTATGAGGCAACATGAAGTTTGTTTAAAGTCCAACAGGAATGAAATTGGCAAATGTAAAAGCAAAAGTGCTTTTGAAGCGCCGCAAAGTACGCCTGATATTTGTTAGCGTAAGATATTTAATTTTTAGACTCTTTGAAAAAATTGTGTACAAGTGACGCAAAATTATTTCGTATTTGACCATCACATTTAACTTACTCATGCCACCTTCATAGCCATAGTTGTGTTCCCAAACACCGGCTTAAATTTTCAACGCCACAATGTTAATTCACTTAAGCGCATTTCGCCTGCCAAGGATGTAAGTAATTATTATGCGGACAACAATAACGTTTACAATAAAAAGGAAAAAAATTAAAATGTCACAGTAGCTGGCTAAAATGGCATGACAGGCGGCTTAACGCAACCACTTCCGAGTGGCATTCTGAATAACGAGTGCACGTAGCACGACAGCAAAGGAAAGTAACAAAACAACAATAAAAGCCGCAACAATGTGGATGAGGACATGTGCAGGCGT
This sequence comes from Rhagoletis zephyria, assembly GCF_001687245.7. Taxonomy (NCBI): domain Eukaryota; kingdom Metazoa; phylum Arthropoda; class Insecta; order Diptera; family Tephritidae; genus Rhagoletis; species Rhagoletis zephyria. The sequence continues at coordinate 253,818 of NW_016157245.1, forward strand.
AACAAAAAAAAAAGAAAACACTAAAATAAAAATAACTAAACACAACAATAAATACTAGCTACATGATACGCGTTGGCAATTTAGGCGGGCGTCTATGACGCATTGCTCGTATATATGTAAGTATATGCTTACCTACTACTTCCCAGCTGACCGTTCAGCCACCTTGCACGAGTGCTTAGACGTAGGTTCCTTTGCATTTTCAAGTGTTTAGCTAAAGAGCATTTCACGTCATTTTGGCCATTTTAAGCTTAGCCTGTGCTTGTGGCCGGATGTGCTTTAGTGTTTACCGCAAAGTGCTTTTACCCGACATTCATTCGTGCAAACACGTTTAACGCGGGCGCGATCTACTCATACGCCCTGTTTAGGTTGCCTGTTATGTATACATAAATACATATTGTAGCTATGTTGCTGTTGGTTGCCGCAAAACTTAAATGGCTCAGCGTGATGCTCATTAAGTTGTTAAGTGAAACCCTTTGAAATTTATTTATGCTAATAATCTTATGCTTAAATTTACATGTTTATAGAAAATATGAGGTGTTTGATTTCGAATAAGTAATGCTCTGCTCTTTGAGGCGAAAGTAATGCAGTAAAATGTGTGAGGTACATACATTTTATATATCAAGTATAAATACTTTGCATTAGTAAACCAAAAGAAAACAAGTAAGAAAGTCTAAGTTCGGGCGGAGCCGAACATTAAATACCCGGCGCATGTATTAAATATATGTTTTTTCACCCTTCCGAAACCTTCCGCTAGATAGTAAGCCGAGGTGTATCAATTTTGAGTAAATTAGCGTCCTTCAATTTCGAAATATTGAAGTTTCAAGCATTTCTTAAATTTACCGTTATATGAGAATCGGCCGTTATTTTAGTCCGATTTCAATAATTTTCAACGTTTTGCTTACACGTGGCAAGTACAATAACCATACCGAGT